>NC_056731.1:1117563149-1117788149 GCF_019279795.1 Protopterus annectens | reverse complement strand
GAGGGGGGAAGGTTAATTGGGGGAGATATGCATAGGAGGTACGAGTAGATAACGGCAACGCCTCCGCCTTTTTTGTGTAAATATATTAATGATATATTAATTATATATAATTATATATAATTATATTAATTATAAATGGTAATCTCCCAAAAGCCACATTTTATTATAAACAGACTCTCTCATTGTTACATACTACACTATTAGTGAACATATGCGGTTAATGTTAAGCTGCTAAAAAAATCAGAATAGTTAAGCACTGTATAAATCTTTTTAATAAGAAGCCCATGTCTGCTTTCATCATACTACAACTCCTTTATGTTTCCCTTCATCAGTAAAACTGAGATTTTGTTAGATATCTCTCTAGTCATTTTGCTTCATTGCTTGTACTTTACGTTACTTTTCTCTCAGTTGTAGCAATTCCATGGGTCATGTTAGATTTACATAACTCAAATTCAATCAAAATTAATGTTATATGTGAACTTTGCTAACAGTCAAAGATGTGGCTTTACTAAGCTGACTCACTGTAGATGTAAAACTTCAGATACTTTGCTGTACAAGTTGCCATTTACTAACAAAACAGGCACAGAAAACTGTCCAAGCGAGCTGCTAGTTACCTGGGGTAACAAATGTGTTCTCTCAGAATTCACTCTAACCTGCAATGGAAAGAGACTCTGCCGTCAACTTCCACCTATCTTCAGCATAGGCAGTATCTTCAAAATGACAGTCCAAGACAAAGAAAACTTACACCACAGAATCTGCAGGCATGACAAATCCACTAAAAATGCATGAAATTTTCAACAAAAGCTGATAACTTAAAAAGTTCATTTTGAGGTCAACCATTTTAAACGCACCTAAACTATGATACTGAATTTCTACAACCCATATTCAAAAAGTACAGCTGTTTAAGCATTTCCCATAACAGTAGATGTCCTACTGATCACTTGCAGGATTCTTACCTTGCTGAGGGAGTACATCCAACAAGTGACCGCAGCTCATATACATCAAGGTGTATAAGCGGATGTATGCATGAGTACCTTGGTCCACCTCCAAGCCAGCAGCTTGAAGACTACAGAGAGAGGAAAGTTGTCAGGTAGGAGGGGTATAATGAAAAGATGCAAGTACATTTCCCTGAAAGCAGTCTATTAGGTGATAACTTACAGCCTAGGGAAAATAGGGAGGGAAGGAATACTGCAACTATGATCAGTAGGACATCTACTCTTATGGAAAGTTTTACACCATTGCATTATGTCCAGACTGAAATCACTTGCAGTATTCTTAATATACGAGTGATTCTCAGAGCTGACGGACATAGAGAAAAGGGAGTCTTGGCTAAAGGGAGGATCTGCTATCCAAGAGACCAGACAGAACAGACCTAGCAAAGGCAACCCTGGATCTTGAAAAGGCATCAGTTTTGTAATGCTTGGTGAATGTATACAAAAAGGACCAGGTGGACACTTCCCAAGATGGACCTGGCATCTATACCCTTGTGGAATGCTTTAGAGGAGATCACTGCTCTAGTGGAATGTTTTCTTGGGCAGGAAAACAATGCTTTCCCATATTGTATTTAACAGAAAGAAATATCCTTAGATATCCAAGATGCAATACGTTGCTTAGAGACAGGACGAGCTAGTTTAGAATCCTAGAATGAGACAAAAAGTTGATCAGTTTTGTCTGATAGTTTCTCTTTTAACTAAGTAAAACCTTACCTGCTTGTGAACATCTGGTAAGTGGAGAATTCTTTCCCCCATATTTTGAGTATCATGGAAAAAGATAGGCAAGTAGATGCCTTAGTAAAGGGACATGTCATTCACTACCTTATGCATGAATGGTGGATTGGCCCCGAGAAGTTACCTTGTCCCTGTGGAAAATGAGAAAGGCTTGAATAGCCATGACAGCCTGAAGTTCAGACATTCTGTGGGAGAGGTACGAGCCAGTAGAAGGACAGTCTTCCAGGTGCAGAATTTTAAAGTGGCAGAATCTGCTTGCTCAAAAGGGGTCAAAGTAAGTTTTTGCAGCACAAAACTGAGATCCTAGGGAGGTGGAATATGCTTCCTAGGTGGTGTAAGGTGTCAGACACCCCTCAAGAAAAGTTTGATCTTCATCTTGGAAATTTGAGGAGAAGCGACAGGCAAGCAGGTGTTAATGGCCGACAGATGGACATTACTGGAAAAGCAGACCAGATCAGAGTATAATAATTCATAGAGATATTTGAGGACAGCAGTAATATCTGATGAGAATGGGTCCTGGCTGCACTTGAAGCACCAAGTTGAAAATGTTTTCCACTTAGCTGTGTATGGTTTTGTAGTGGTACGTTTTCTGGATTCCTACAGAACTTCTACCACCTCCTCATAGAAGAAATGTCTTTTAAGCATCAGAGTCCTATCATTCACAGAGTGAGACAGACAGGCTAGACTGGATAGAGAAGCAGAACGTGCTGCTGAGTGAGCAGCTTTGGATGCAACAATATTTTCCAAGAGCTTCCCTTGGACAGGTGGAGGAAGATGAAAAACAAATGTTGTCTTGGCCAGAAGGGGACCAGTAGTAGGAGTTTTGTGGCCTCCTTTTGAAATGTTTAGGATGTTTAGGAGTGGTGGCAGAGGGGGAAAGGCATACAGGAACCTCCCCCGACTACTGGAATGAGAAGGTGTCGTTCTTCCAAGCTGAGAGGAAAGACTCCTGGGTGCAGACTAGTGGAAGTTGGTAGTTTTCTGGAGAAGCAAAAAAGGTCTACCTGTGTAGTTCCCCACTGATGCCTTATAGTTTTGAAGACTTGTTTGCCCAGGTTTCATTCATGAGTGTCCTCCAAGGACCTGCTAAGGGAGTCTGGCAGTACATTCTCCTATGAGGGAATGTATGCAGCTGCCAGAGTCATGCCCACTTGCGTGGCAAAGTGCAATGCTTCCTGTGCTAGCCTGCACAGTGTAAGACCTTGTGCCTCCCTGTTTGCTCAGATACTACACAGCTGTTGTGTAGTCAATATACGACAATATACAGCCTGGCTTCCACAAATGGGAGAAAATCTGCAATGCTTGCAGAAAGGCTCTCATTTCCTTCAGAATGTGTTATTTCTGGGAAGGGGAAAGCCTTTTCCCCTGTACTCTGTGGAATCCTGTCCAAGCCTCCCCATGCTCGGTCTGAAGGATCTATGTGAAGAACTTGGTTGTGTGGAGCTGGGGAGAAAGGAAGACCTGGGTTGAGCATGACATGTCTCTTCCTCCAGAGTAGCTCCTTTTTGAGGCAAGTTACTGGGGGGGGGGGGGTCGGAGTGTCCAGGGGATGGGAATGCTGAGACCAGACTGATTTCAGACACCACCTGAATTTTCTGCATGTGCATTCTGGCCAAAGGAATCATTGGAATGGCAGTTGCCATGAAACCCAAGGTCATGAGTATCTCCCTTGCTATGCAGTGAGACACTGAGTAGAGTTTTTTTTGTAAAAGCTGGCCAGACTTGATTTTCTCCTGAGGAAGGAAGGCAAACATTCTGCATGTGTCTGGTCTGCAATCCACGAAAACTAGGTCCTGAGTGGGTGTGAGATGTGATTTTTTTTTTATGCTGATTGCGAACCCTAGGATGGATAGGAGACATACCTGAAATATAACATGTCTGAGTAGGGAATCTATGGAGAGAACCTTAATCAGTAAATCGTCCAGGTAAGGGAAACTTTGAATTCCCTGTGTGAAACAGAAAGCTACCATTGGAGCTAAGCAAACTGTAAAGGCTTCTAGTGCTGGAGAAAAAAACAAATGGCAAAACAATAAACTGAAAAAGTGAAGAGTCAGAGAAAAATCAGAGGAATTTCCTGCAAGAAGGTCAAATGGGTATGTGGGCATAGGCATCTTTCAAGCCTAGTGATACAAGGAAAGTTTGAGGAAGAATGAAAGACACAAGGGTCTGCAGAGTGCATCTTGAAAGTGGGTACATGTAGAAAGGTGTCTAGAAGACAGAAATCCGGAATGGGTCTTCTTTGTCCTTCCTTCTCGGGCACAAGAAAGATTCTGGAATAGAACCCTTTTCCTATGAAGGAGGGTGGCACTCCTTCTATGATGTCTTGATCTAGTAAAGTCCTGAATGACAAGGCTGAGCAAAGGGAGCTTGTTTTGCCGAGGATGAGGCAAGCCCTTTAAAAAGGGGATGCTGTCCCATGAAATAGAATAGCCTTCTTTGATGTTAGTCAGGACCCATTTTTCTGTGGTTCTCAGAAAGGAAGAGACATAGAAAGTCTTTCTGAAAGAGGAGGGGAAGAGGGGAACGGTGTAGCTGGATATGTAGTCACAGGTTTTTGCCTCCAAAGGGTGGCCTCCCCAAAAGAAATTCCCTATGTGGTTTGTCTGAGAATCTCTTTCTAAGTGTTTTTCTTAGTTTTTGAGTGGGCCAGGATTAGCAAAGAATGTGGACATAGTTGGATATTTCCTGTTGTATCTAGCGACTGTAAAAAGTAAAATATGCCTACAGTCCTTCATGCTGTTACTCTACTACTGTAAGGCTTTGAAGAGTTTTGCAGCTTTAGGACCAAACCAGAGTTTTTTTGTCTAGTGAAGAATCTAGGATTTCAGATTTAAAGTCCTCAGGGATGGGTTAACTGCACAACCAAGCATAATGTCTAATGGCTGAACCTGTGGCTACAGCCATGGAAGAGGAATCTACAGCACTGATGCTAACCCTAGCAATGTGAGTTCCTTGCAACAGTAAGGTCGGCATTTGTTGTTTGGAATTTGCAGACTGTAGGTCTGCCTCGATCGTATTCAGAGACTGCAGGGCAGAAAGCAAATATTTATGAATGCAAGGGTGGTACAACAGTAGACCTTCTTACCGGACCTATCCATATTGCTAGTATCCTTGTCAGTGAGGAGGGTGTTAGCACTGGGGAGATGTTTAGAAGGTTTGTTCAAGGATGGAGAAAAAGCAGCTGAGTCAGTCACAAGGGTCTTACAGAAGTATTTTACTTCATCAGTCTTCTTGCAGAATCTGTTTGGTCTTTTAGCTGAAGGTTGAGAATCGGAAGTAGAAGATGTACAATGAAAGGCACCCTAATACGCAACTAGAACTGGAAAGACCGGGTTGCCAATTTGCAGGAGACTGCAGTATCTCTTTTAAACATCAGAGATTTCCTTAGATTGCTATTTAAATGTCTCATCATGTTCAGGATGGCTTTCCCAAAGGAGGCTTCTTCAGTAGTGGAGTCAGGGAAGAGGGATTTCCCTTCACCAAAGGAAAGCATCTGTGAGGAATAATTCAGACCTTCTTCCTCATCTTGAGTGTGTCTTTACGATGTGGCCTGTGGCAACTGTGACACAAAGGAGTGAGGTTTCAGGGCCATGATTGTCTTAAATAAGCCCTGGGAGAAGTCCATCCATTCTTTTTCTTTGGAAATTATAAGCGATGTCCTATGGCCATTTTTTTTTTTTTTCTTTCTAGGTGTGATGTCTGTCTGAACTAGACTCATAGAGGATCAGAACCTTCGCGCACTTTGATCAGAGTATCAGGAACCTCTTCTCTGACAAGGATTTAAGGCACTCCATGGGGGCCCTCTGAAATAACTACCTGTGATTTTTGTCTGAGCTGTGTGCCGCCTGAAAGGTCTCAGGAGCCATACCAGCCACCAATGGGGTCTCACTAGCAGGGACTGTAGAAAGCAAAAACTGAGAGGGGTATCTAACAGACTACAGGTTCTATAACCTCAGTGGGTTGGTATGACTCAGTGACGCAGGGCTGCAAGTCATCTCAGAGTCTTTTGAGTTTCTTCTTAGGCAGAAGGGTGATGCTGGATGCAGGGGATTCTGCCATTATGGCACTGGCCAGTCATTTTAGACGCAGAATTTCAAGGAACATGTGTAGAGAGAAAATCTTTGACCCAAGGGTTTTAGGAAGAAATAACTGTCAGACGGAAGCAGGTTTTGTTACTGTGTTCTGGGTCTAAACAAAAAAGACACTTAGTATGCCTGTCCTTGTATGGGATCTGCCTATCACACTCGGACTTATCCCTCCTGACATCTAATAAAAGTGATCTACACCATCAAAATACTTAAAAAAGGAAGGTTTCCCAATGGGGAACTTATCTGAAAAAAGATAAGGTGAAGTAATGGTACCAATGACACAACAAAGATCAGTCCAGATACACAACCTGCATTCGGGCTGGTGGCAAGATTGCCTGAGGTACTCATGCACATGTCGACAAATATACCCTGATGCATACAAGCTGAGGTCATACATCAGACATAGGCCTTCAGGAAGGTAAAGTTTTGGTACCTCAGCTGGATGTCAGAGTACGAAACCCTGTATGTTAAGAATACTGCAACAATCATTTCACTCAGAATATCATTATTTACAAAACAACTGCAAATGACATTTACAAATAAAACTGAAAACTGCACATAAGGTTGTCGGA
Organism: Protopterus annectens; assembly: GCF_019279795.1. NCBI lineage: Eukaryota > Metazoa > Chordata > Ceratodontiformes > Protopteridae > Protopterus > Protopterus annectens. The sequence goes on along the minus strand of NC_056731.1, from coordinate 1,117,781,762 downwards.
CAACCCGGAAAATTTCATAATCAAAATTCCACATAACATACAGGATGATCTGATCTCTGAATGTAATGAGCATATTGTGTATTCGAGACATGGATGCCAAGAAATTCACTTTCAGACCTTTCAGACCAAAGCTCAAGAAGTGAATCTTGGCATCCATGTCAAGAACAGACAATATATTATGTTACCATCGGAGATCTGATCATAATTCTTTACACTGCATAGAAATGTATTTGCTCCATGTACTACTAGTTAGACAAAGTAAGATTTAAAAAAAAAAAACACGACGTGTTATGCTAGCAGAGGAGACGTGGTTGATTTTCTTTCTTACCTGTTCCCTGTCTAAGGGCAACAGTTTACTTGAAAATAGTTCTTATAATGTAGCAGAGAGCAGGCAGAAATGGAAGTTGAAACAAAGCCGTTTCATATCCACCTACTCCTGTTTACTGGCTGCTGTTGGCAGCTTTTTGTGCCAGACTTGATGTTAAAAGTACAAAAGAAAAATCGTTAAGCACATTTCTTAGGGCAGTTAAGATCAGGTCTCGTGACAGAGCAGCATTGAACCAGCATGCAGTTTAACTGCTGCTGGAGCATAATCACAGTAGTGTATGCACTACAAAATAGTTATAAACCCACACAATTATTTATTTGACATTTGTTGACCGGGTTAGTCCAGCTGGGGCAGAGCCCTTTTTCAGTGGAGATATGGGAAGAAAAGCTCCACAGTAAATGCATACAATAAAGTACACTTAGTGTACAGATTAATAAAACAAGAAATGTACATAGAATAACAAAGCAGGAAAAGCATGCATGGCAATTAGAAACATTATAGCACGTGAAAGTAAAATGCAGTGTACAAGTATACTTATGAATATAATTATTAGGCATACAAGATTTTATGAGTGTAATAATAAGTAAGTAATAAGGATCTCAGAAGCATTATCATTTGACTGATAAGTCCAATACCAGAACAGGAAAAACTTAAAAAAAAAAAAACTAAGATAAACTTAAAATAAAAAATGCATTGTTTTAACATTTGTTCTAATAAAGACATATAACTATCATAAAATGTAACATTTTGAGCTGAAACTTTAAACATACCAGCAATGGACCACCACCACATGAACTATGTCAGTGAATTTGTGCAACAGGATTCTAACATGTTATTTAAGATAAACAAATGCAAAATTATATTTACAAACGTAGATGTGCAAAAGCATGTAAAAGTTTGACCAAGGTCTACAAAATTATTACCATAAAAAAGCTTACATCAAAGCTGTACATAGTTAAAAGCTTTTTTTCCTGTGCAACAAAATCAGTTACTTAAAATGGGTAATGAACTAGTTGTTTTCAACATATCATTTATGGCACACCACATGAACTGAGGCAATGAATTGGTGCAATATAGTTTCGATAGTGTTGAAAAAAGTAGGGGATGGTTTATTTAAATCTTAAATAATGCATAGTAGCAGCTTAATGCGAGTTAAATGAGAAATCATGGCAATACAGGAAAAGATCGGTCTCTTACATTTTTGACCACCCCACTCTTTTAGCCACAGCCAAAATTATATTCTCCTAATATCTATTTCTTCTAAAAATTAAACAAACCCTTCATCTCTAACTTCCAAAATACTCCAAATTACAGTAAACCACTCTAACTCATCATGTTTGTTCTTGTAATATCCTTGATAATAGACTAGTAAATTTTATTCATATGAATATTTTCCATATTGCTTAATACCTTTAGCTTAGTCCACTTATTCCATAATTTCTCATTTCCTGTACAGTTCATAAAAAAGTACAGTTGTGTACACTTACCATAAATGTAGATGCTCGAGTGTATTCACTGTTGCAGTCATCACACTTGGGTTATCCTGCCAGGGGTAGCCCTCAGTTGGCCCGAATAGTAGAGGCTTAGTATTTCTGTGTCGGTTGCTGTAGCTCCAGGACTGACGTCAGGTCGTCAGTGGTATAAAATCAGGCAAACGACGCCATTACATCAGTTTTTATTGTCCCAACTGTTAGCAACCCCCAAATAGGGAGCTAGGTTATGGTAGAACACTGCCAGTAGAAAGTAAATACCAAAAGTTCCCTGTAAACCTAGGTTTACATTTAGAAGAGGAAATAGCCTGAAAGCCCTACTACAGAGACACAATGGAATTAATCCCACTACTAGACCAAAAGGATCCTCTCAATGTGGGCAATGTAACCATTGTCATCTTGTGAAAGCAACAAGTGTTTTCTGCATCCGTGGTAAACAATTTAGTATTAACCAAAAACTGAATTGTGAATCAAGATCTATTATTTACCTGGCAACGTGTAACTGTTGCCCAGCCTTCTACATAGGTAAATCTGATAGAAGGCTGAGGGACAGAATATACGAACACGTTTATGCTATGAGGAAACAGAACACTGAAAACGCTTTAGCAAAACACATCACAAAAAACGTAGGACATAGTTTTGAATTTACACCTATTGACCAAATTTGTAACACAGGAAGAGGAGGGCCAATACCACTATTCCTAGAAAATAAAGAACTAGAATGGCAGTTGAGGTTGGATGCCTTCTCATACCCCGGGTTGAACGAGCATTGTAATATAACATGTATACTGAGATTAAGGAGCTATAAAAGATAAACATCAACATTTGGTCATTTGGACATCATTTTAATAGTTAAACATTGAGTTATAAAACTATAAAGGGTGGGTCTTGTAGGTGATTAGTGACACTATCAAAGATCCACTACACCAATAAATTAGTTGACATGGTGGAAAACTATTCATCTAAACAATTTTAAGAATTATGTGCTATAAAACTCTCACTTCAGTTGTGAGGCAGATTAGCACCATGCTTGTGACCCAGGCGTCACATGGTAAACTGTGGTAATGCAAGGGATGTGTATTAAACTTATTAATTAGAACAAGTATAACAACTGTTCATTTCTAAGGAGACTACAGTTGGGATATGGGATATGTTGTTTGTGATGGAGGTAACACTTTCGAATAGGTACCGGTGACTTTGAGGTAGTGCATGCTTAGTTAACATGCAATGTTATGATATAATTCTTAACAATGAAAAAAACTTTTTAACGTTTTGTTTAAATGTGTCTATCATACATGAATGAAGGAAAAAACTTTTTTCCATGAAGTTACACTGTGTATAATGTTCACGCACACCATGTTCAATGGAGTACTAATTTGTAGTGAACAGAGATGTTTATTGAACGTTTTACATATTTTAAATGTATTAAGGAGCATAGCCCTTTAATAATTTGTCTTGTGCATACGCAATGACGTGGGAATAAAAACTCAGTTTGGCGGGCTAATTTTAAAACTCTGAAGAAGCTGTGGCTGTAGCTTCAGCGAAAACACGTTTCAGCTTAAATAAACTTGGCGTTAAGGTCTTTTACTAAAGTTCTTGTGGAACCATTTGCTTTTTATTGGTGGAGGCTCGCTTATCCCGTATTGGAATATACAATATTCTTTTTGCACTAGGAGCTCGCTACTTTGGGTGACTGCATACGTGTCTTTTTAAGTAATAAGGATCTCAGAAGCATTATCATTTGACTGATAAGTCCAATACCAGAACAGGAAAAACTAAAAAAAAAAAAAAAAAAACTAAGGTAAACTTAAAATAAAAAATGCATTGTTTTAACATTTGTTCTAATAAAGACATATAACTATCATAAAATGTAACATTTTGAGTTGAAACTTTAAACATACCAGCAATGGACCACCACCACATGAACTATGTCAGTGAATTTGTGCAACAGGATTCTAACATGTTATTTAAGATAAACAAATGCAAAATTATATTTACAAACGTAGATGTGCAAAAGCATGTAAAAGTTTGACCAAGGTCTACAAAATTATTACCATAAAAAAGCTTACATCAAAGCTGTACATAGTTAAAAGCTTTTTTCCCTGTGCAACAAAATCAGTTACTTAAAATGGGTAATGAACTAGATGTTTTCAACATATCATTTATGGCACACCACATGAACTGAGGCAATGAATTGGTGCAATATAGTTTCGATTGTGTTGAAAAAAGTAGGGGATGGTTTATTTAAATCTTAAATAATGGAAAGTAGTAGCTTAATGCGAGTTAAATGAGAAATCATGGCAATACAGGAAAAGATCGGTCTCTTACATTTTTGACCACCCCACTCTTTTAGCCACAGCCAAAATTATATTCTCCTAATATCTATTTCTTCTAAAAATTAAACAAACCCTTCATCTCTAACTTCCAAAATACTCCAAATTACAGTAAACCACTCTAACTCATCATGTTTGTTCTTGTAATATCCTTGATAATAGACTAGTAAATTTTATTCATATGAATATTTTCCATATTGCTTAATACCTTTAGCTTAGTCCACTTATTCCATAATTTCTCATTTCCTGTACAGTTCATAAAAAAGTACAGTTGTGTACACTTACCATAAATGTAGATGCTCGAGTGTATTCACTGTTGCAGTCATCACACTTGGGTTATCCTGCCAGGGGTAGCCCTTAGTTGGCCCGAATAGTAGAGGCTTAGTATTTCTGTGTCGGTTGCTGTAGCTCCAGGACTGACGTCAGGTCGTCAGTGGTATAAAATCAGGCAGCCGACGCCATTACATCAGTTTTTATTGTCCCAACTGTTAGCAACCCCCAAATAGGGAGCTAGGTTATGGTAGAACACTGCCAGTAGAAAGTAAATACCAAAAATTCCCTGTAAGGGAAGAGATTGAGATACAGAGAGAGACAAGAGGGATGGAGGGGGGGGGGGGGACCAGGACTGCAACAGTGAATACACACTCGAACATCTACATTTATGGTAAGTGTACACAACTGTACTATGTTCTTCGTGTTTCACTGTTGCAGTCATCACACTTGGGTTGATTCCCAAAGCTGAAGAAAAAAAGAGTGGAGGCAGTCAAGAAGCCTGGGGGCTGGCTAGGATGCCCTGTAAGACTGTGGTAGCAAAGCTTGCTCTGGATTTGGAGAAGATAGGCAGGTGGTAATGCTTGAAGGTATGAACAGAAGTCCAAGTTGCAGCCTCCGGGATGTCCCTGGTGGGGACACCTCTGAAAAAAGCTGCAGAGGTGGTGGTTGCTCTGGTGGAATGTGTCCTGACCCCCTTTGGGGGCGGTTTTCCATGCCATTTGTAGCAGAAATGGATGCAGTGTGCTATCCATTTGGAGATTGTTTGTTTGGATATGGCCTTGCCCTCTGTCCCTGCTGCGAAGCCGACTAGCAATTGGTCAAGTTTTCTAAAGGATTTGGTCCTATCCAGATAGAATCTGAACTGTCTGTGCACATCTAGAGAGTGCAGAATCCTTTCCCCCTTGTTTTGTGGGTTAGGGAAAAAGGTGGGCAAACAAATGGATTGGTTGAGAGCCACACTAGACACCACTTTAGACATGAAGAAGGGGTTATTCATGAGGGAGACTCTGTCAGTGTGGAAAATGATGAAGCCATGAGTGCTTGTAGCTCTTAAACTCTTCTAGCTGAAGTGATGGTTAGAAGCAAAGCTGTTTTCCACGAAAGATATTTTAACTCTGCTGAAGCTGCAGGTTCAAAGGGGGGTAGGTGAGCTTTTCCAAAACAAAGTTAAGGTCCCAAGTTGGGGTTGGAGCTCTTCTGGGTGGCCTTAAGTTGTTAGCCTCTCTTATGAACTGTTTGATGAGAGGGTGTGAGAAGAGAGGTGGCTCTGTGCTGAAATGAGCAGAGATAGCAGAGGCGTGAATTTTGCAAGTGATGCAGAAATACTAAGCCTCTGGTATTCGGGCCAACTGAGGGCTACCCCTGACAGGATAACCCAAGTGTGATTTACAACAGTGAAACATGAAGAACATCATGCTCTGCTGTTCCTTCTACTTGGAACTTTATGCATCTATCTATCTAGCTACAACCCTTTTTCTCAATTTTGCACATGGGGTAGGAATGTCTCTTCAACAATGACAATCATCTAAAGCCAAGTTTCACACCTCCAAGTGTTTAGCCCTGCTGCGGTAGTTCTTCCATAACACACCATGCAAGCACACACATGCACACACCCGCCAACCCACCCCGATGGCCAACTTACAGTATGCAATGCATGTCTTTAGAAAGTGGGTGGAAACCATAGCAACTGGAGAAAACCTACACAAACACAGGGAGGACATGTATCTTTAAGACTTTTTAAAGCATTGATCCATTTTACAAGACATTGTTCAGCAAGAGTCTCCATAAAAATTCCTAAATTTCATATATATTTTTAAATACTTATCTCCTTTTCTACACTGCTCATCATCTCTCTGTAGGTAAACATTCCAGAGTCCAACAATAACAGTACTTCTTCATAATCTCCTTTTTTGATCCATTTCCTTCATACAAATTTTCCATTTTTATATTCTTCTTTGATATTCTCATATTTCACTTCCATCACTTCAATTTTTTTTTTCGCCAGTACCCAAACAGTAACGACTACAGGATTTTTTAAATTCGAGCCACCCTTTTTCCACTTTACTATGTACAACTCCTCTTTTAATGGTATTCAGTCCGGATGCCCAAATGACAGTGAATATTAGTTGCATTAGTATTTTCTCCATATGACTTGAAAAGGCAAAAATTACCCTCATATAACTCACAACAAATAAACTTTTTTCTAAATGTCAATTTAAAAAAACTGAGTGTTACTATACTGTCCATCTCTGACAATGCATCTTCCCACTGCTTTTCAACTATCCCTAGCAGTATTTCTGCTCCTGAAAAGTAAATCCCTGCCTGCTGAACAGCTTCACCAATGCCTTTACTTTTTTCTTTGTTAATATTCAAGTTTGTTTTTCCAACTGAATTTCCTTCTTCATTAATTTTATCACCAATTTTGTATTCTTTGTAATCAATACTACATCTGCATGGGGGATACATGGCATTTAAGTTTATTTTATATATAGTCTCCCACCCACATTTTTACAAACATTTTCAGATGCTATACTCTACTACAGAATACAAAGTACTCACAGAGAAAGGCAGGCTTGCCTCGTGCAGTTTTTAGTTTGTACATTTTCACTTACCCACCCACTATTAAATTTATGGTGGTTCTGCTGACTTCAAAACGTTTATTTCTTCACTTACCCATAATGTAGCAATATTGTCCATAACTGTTCATCAGCAATATTATCAAAACTTTAGCAAGACCACAAAACTCCTTCATCCTCATCTTCAGAAACATTTTGCATTCATTATAATCAGTTATTTAATTACTAATACAAAATTCCCCTCCTTCCAAACTTCTCAAATTGCAGCTGCAGTTTTTATGAACATTTTATAATCTGTTTTGTTTAATGTTAAAGACCTCCATTTTTTAATCTGCCTCACTTCCTTTTTTTCCCAAATATGCTTCATAACTTCTTCACATAAAGAATTATAATTAGATCGCTGATGAAAAGCAGTTTCTGTGCTTGATACACTGATGCCTACAAATTCACCATGAGAGTGAAAGAGCAAAGCTTGAAAGGTGAACTTTGGCATCCACTTAGAGAGCACATAAGGTTATGATCAGACAGACAATCATAATCATTTGTAATGCATGGAGTTTTATCTGCTCCATATCCATATACCAGTTACAGAAAAAGTGTATTAACATGAAGTGTTTTATTGGCTCTGAAAGTCAGTAAAATACTTAGCAATATCAACCAGGCACACGTACCGCTCAACTTCTTTGCTTACAAATTCTGACAAATCCAAAGTAATGGAGGATAAAAGATAAAAAAATTGCTTTAGTTCACTTAAAATGTTAACAGAACAGGTTTTACTTCAACATACATTTTCTGAATACAAAGAACCATGACATTCTAATGTCTGGCATTATTGTTACACTGTAATCCTCAGTGATTTACCAGAAAATCTAAAATTTTACAAGGGACTGAGTAAAATAAAACCAAAATTAGAACAGCTGAGAGGCATGGACAGCAAAAATAACACCACATCCATAGAGCTAATGCTGCTTTAAAAGCTGTTATACACTTTGTTCTGCCACACTTTGCTTGCAAAATCTGTTTTACCTTCTGCTGCTGCTGTTTTGCCAGCTGACACAGTCTGCTCTTAGTCATCATTGTTTTAAATTCTTTCCTGCACACACACGCGTGCACACATTTTCCCTTTTTCCTGGATATAACGTTTTTTTTTTTTTTTTTGCTCTTCTCTGTATCCAAATTTCAGTCCCAAATTGTTTGTAATCGCATTGTTTTAAAATCATTTCAATTGTATCAAATAAATATGCCAGCAACTGTTTTCCCCTACAAACTAACATTGAAGCATCTGGCATAAACTACAAAGTTGGGTATTTTCCACCCCACTTAAGCAATTCCCATTGTATCGATAAAAACCCAACATTCATGTACTTTATGACAGCATTCATCACTAGGAAAAAAGAACGGTCACTTAATGGGCATGCTTACCTATTTCCTCTCAGTATTTTGATGTTTGTACCTTCTCAACCATTTATTAATAATGATACTGTTATCCTACTGTGTGCCATATGTATCAATCTCCACATTTTGACACATAAAGCATACTGTTAAAATAGCTCCCTTACTGGTCTAGGCTTTGCTATTTTGCATACAAAAGTTATTTCCTTTTCTTCTTGCCTGCACCTGAGTATACCACATTTGATAACCTAAAAGTTCCTTAGTCTGCTTTGTTGGTACACCATACAATCCTGTCATTGTATACCTACTAATATCTTCCCTTATTCTAACCTGTTAAGCTTTCAACAAGATTTTATAATCCATGTTATTTAGAGCAATAGGTCTCTAGCAGTTTTCATATCCTACTTATGACCATTTTCCATAAACTCTTTATGACCGTCTGCATGCAATCATTACGAATCCCTAAAGCAAGCCATTGACTCAAAGCATCCAAAATACTACGTAATGCCCATCTTCCATGGGGAAAAACATAACTGAATTCATCTTTCCCTGGAGAACTCTTTGTATAAAACAGCTAAAATCTACATCTATCTGCTCTATCTTTGTTTACCTATCCTGATACAATTTTAAGCTCAACTAACTCAATTTTATCATCAATAAAATATTTGAAATCTACATCCATCTGCTCTGTCAAGAGTCTTAGCTTTTCACCTTCCCTGCTTTCATATAAGTTCTCCACATTTGCAAAAAAAAATAACATATTGCTTACACTTTTTCTGTCAATGTGTTACCAAACTGTAAACTATATTTTCAAGCCATGTTACCCATCCACCTAGAAAGTACAGTTTTGTACCTACCATAAATGTAGATGTTCGAAGATCCACATTGCTGCAGTCCTTACACTTGGGTAGTCCGCTGTCCTCGGTCGGCCCGAATATCAAAGTATAAGGCTGACGTCGGTCAGGGCGCATTTGACTGACATCAGGACATCAGGGTACAAATGCGCATGACCGACGTCATATCCTCAGTCTTTTCTTGCCCCAGATGTCAGAAGACCCTAAAAATAAAGGTCAAAACCAAAAGACAGCAAACAACCAACCAACCACCCTTGCACTAACTATATGTACTATATATACAATATACACAATATGTACAACCCAACCCACACAACCACCTCTAACTACAGAGGGAAGGAGGGAATTGGACTGCAGCAATGTGGATCTTGAACATCTACATTTATGGTAGGTACAAACTGTACTATGTTCTTCATCTCACATTGCTGCAGTCCTTACACTTGGGTAGAATCCCAAAGCAGAGGTAAGGGAGGATGGCTAACTACAAGGAAGCAGGAGCTGCCAAAATGCCCTGCAAAACAGCAGTGGCAAAACCAGCCCTGGACTTAGAGTAAAGTGGCAGGTGATAATGCCTAGAGAAAGTATGCACAGAACTCCAAGTAGCTGCCTCCAAAATATCCTTGGTTGCCACCCCTCAAAAAGCTGTTGAAGTGGCAGTAGCCCTAGTGGAATGAGGCCTAATCCCAGCTGGAATCTCCTTGCCATGATGGGAATAACAGAAAGCAATACAAAACCCAATCCACTTAGAAATAGTTTGTTTTGACACAGGCTTGCCCTGAGAACTCAAAGCAAAAGAAACAAACAACTGCTGAGACTGCCTGAAACCTTTAGTTCTGTCCAAATAATAACGCAACTGCCTGTGAACATCTAAAGTGTGTAAAATCTTTTCCCCTTTATTTTGGGGATTTGCATAAAAAGTAGGCAAATGAATAGTTTGGTTTAAAGCCACACTAGAAACCACCTTAGGCATAAAGGAAGGATTAGTACGTAATGATACCCTATCCTTATGGAAAATCAAGAAAGGCTCAACCGCCATAAGGGCCTGTAATTCAGAAACCCTTCTTGCAGAGGTAATGGCCAACAAAAAAGCAGTCTTCCATGATAAATATTTCAATTCAGCAGTAGCTGCAGGCTCAAAAGGTTGTAGAGTGAGTTTCTCCAACACAAAATTGAGATCCCAAGCAGGAGTAGGAGCTCTTCGTGGGGGTCTTATATTCTTTTCCCCTCTAAGAAATTGCTTGAACAAAGGATGAGAAAACAATGGTGGGTCGCAATCATAGTGAGCTGAAATTGCTGCAGCATGAACTTTAATAGAAGAGAAAGACAAACCTTTGTCTAGTAACTCAGTAAGATATTGAAGAGCCACACACAAATTAGGCTCAGAAACATCAAAATCTTTGCTGCACTCCAAAATAAAAATCTCTTCCATTTGTCACACTTTCCTTGTACTAGGCCTTCTAGCTTCCAAAATAACATTCAAAACTTGCTGAGGAAGTGGAGGCCCACTATGGTTCAAAACAGAATATGCCAGGCTGTTAGGTGCAGAGAGTGAAGCTTGACATTTAGCAAATGGCTGTCCTCCTGCGACAACAGGTGTGGAATCAAGGCAAAGGCCATGGAGGCTTCCAGACTTCTCAGTAATGGGTACCAGTGCTGTCGAGGCCAATCCGGCTATTAAAATCATCCTTGGCTTGTCCTGTCTGACCTTTAGAAGTACCTTTGGGAGGAGAGGCAGAGGTGGAAAGGCATACACATGGAGATTGCTCCAATTGAAAGAAAGAGCATCCTCTCTCCAAGCTGTGGGATGAAACCTTTTGTGCAAAACCTTGGCAGCTGATGGTTTAGTGGAGAAGCGAACAGATCTATGTCTGGAGTTCCCATGACACTGTCAATTTCTGAAATACATGAGGATCCAATTTCCACTCGTGGGGATCCATAATTGCCTGCTCAACACATCTGCTAAGGAGTTCTGTGCTCCTGGCAGAAACCTTGCCTGAAGATTGAGCTGTAAACTGAGAGCAGTCTCCCACAAAATCATTGCTTGCCTGCATAGAGGATAAGAATCGTTCCCCTTGCTTGTTGATGTACCACATGACAGTTGTGTTGTCTGTTAGAATCAACACCTGTCCTGGAAGAAGTAATTCCTTGAAAGCTATTAATGCAAACTGGACTGCTAACATCTCCTTCATGTTGATATGTAGATGTTGTAGTCTGACAGGCCACTTGTTTTGTATCCACTTTCCATTTACATGATTCTTCCAAGCTTTGTCTGAGGCATCTGTCGTTAAAATCTGACTCGCCTCTGGCCGGGTCACAGAGAGTCCCTTGTTTAGGTGACATTCCTGAGCCCACCACAAAAATTCCTTTTGAATGCAAGGTATTATTTGAATGACAGTGTCCAGATCCTGGCAGTGCTGTGTCCATACATTTTTGAGATACCATTGTAGCTTCCTCATATGCAGTTTGGCATTGGGAAGCACCAGAATACAAGATGCCATGAACCCTAAGGCTTGAAGGACTGTCCTTGCAGTCAGCCCGGACTGATGAGATAGTTGATGGAAGTAAAGGGATAGACTCTTTTGTTTGTCCGGGGTTAAAAGGCCATCTGGGATGCTGTATTCAGTCTCACACCCAGAACGCACATGGCTTGAGAGCGTGCTAGACTGGACTTCATTGCCCTCGCAGAATACCCTAGGGCCCTGACCACTGCTATCACATATTGCAAATGATGAAGAAGCTCTTCCTTCCTTGAGCCAGAATTAGGCAGTCGTCCAAATAAGGATAGATCTGTATTCCTTTTAGTCTGAAGAAAGCTATCACTGGAGCCAGAACTTTCGTGAACACTCTGGGCAGTAGATAAGCCAAAGGGCAATGCAGAGAACTGATAGTGAGAAGTCCCAGCTCGAAAACGCAGATACTTTCTGCAACTTAGTCTGATAGGAACATGAAGGTAAGCCTCCTTGAGATCCAAAGTTACCATCCAATGATCTTTGCCCAGCAGAGGTAAAAGCTGCTGCAACGTCAACATTTTGAACTTGGGAATGTCCAGATAAGTGTTGAGGATAGATAAATCCAAAATTGGTCTCCACGTGTTCCCCTTCTTTGGTACTAGGAACAGGCGAGAATAAAATCCTAGGCCCACTTCTGGCAGAGGGACCGGCTGTATGGCCCCTAGTTGGAGCAACAGAGAAACCTGTTTGTGAGCCTCTATTCTTTGTTGAGGAGGAACGCCTGGCATGCCTTTGAAAGGAGGCAAGGTATGGAAATAAAACCTGTAGCCGTGGTGTATGATATCCAATACCCATCTGTCCTGGGTAATTAAACTCCAATTTTCTTTGAAAAGTGCCAACCTTCCTCCCAAAGGTGCTGCCAGACGAGCAGGCTCTGGCAGCTGAAAAGGTAGGTCATTGGGTCTGCTTACGAAAGGACTGACCCCTGCCCTCACCAAGCCTGTGCAGGAGAACTCCCTGTTCTAGGCCTGAAAGAGCCCTGAGCTCTGCCCTACCACGCCTAGATCTACCCCTAGACTGGGAATCATAAGAAGGATACGCCCACCCTTTAGTAGGCCAATTTCTACTAAACTTTGGAGGCTGGACCTGCAAAAATCTTTAACAGTCTGCATAGACTTAGCCTTGTCTTCCATTTTCTTTAAAACTGTCTCAACAGGAGGACCAAACAACACGTCAGATTGTAAAGGAGCATCTAAAATCCTTGTTTTAACATGTTCAGACAAATTCTGATCCCTCAGCCAGGCGTGCCTGTGAAGAACTGACCCAGTGGCAGCCACCCTAGACGAGGCCTGTACAGCATCAAAACCACATTGCAAAGAATGCTTACCCACCTGTTCAGAAACATGCACTAAATCTTGCAACTCTTTACAATCAATACCTACTGCCAGAGCATCAACCTTAGACTTCAGTTGTGAAAGGAGATAGTTTTGGTATTTCAACATGTGAAACTGGCAATTCAGAGCCCTCATAGCAAGAGTGGAAGAAGTATAGACTTTCTTTCCCCATCTATCCAAGGCCCTAGCCTCCTTGTCTGCAGGAACCGGATTTTTAACAACAGAAGCCTTAACACCTTTAGGCCCCTGGCTAACAGTTTCTGGGTCTGCCCTAGGACTCTTAAAAGATACTTATGAGCTTCAGGCACCCTGTAATACCTATCCGGCTTAACAGGAGCAGGAGGCAAAGAATCAGGATTAAGAGAAGCCTCTGTAAAAACATCTTCCACTACATCCAAAACAGGAGGTATAGCCAAAGGCCTATGCTGGGGTAAAACAGAAATTCCCTAAGCCTTTTCCTGGAATCAGAGAAGTCCTGACCTTCCCACTTAAAATGCTCCCTCATGGAATGAAGAGTTTCTGAAAAGAAAAATCCTCAGGAGGAGTAGCAGAAGGAGTAGAATCATCCACATCAGAATCAGAATAAGGAGAGTACTCCTGCAAGTCTTCAGCCAAGACTCTGAAACATCTGAAGCCTGCTCAAAACCCCCAGCTCAGGCTCCACCCTAGGTCTCTTATCAGGAGGGGGCATAGAACCCCTAATCAAAGTAATCAAATCTTCTGCCATTTTAAGCATATGCTTCTTGGGCACAGTACCTGAAGAGCTAGGGGTAACACCAACTGAAGCTAAACCTGGCCTGCCCCTGGGAGAAGCCTTTGAAACAGAAGGAGAGGGCCTAGCCACCTTAGGAAGGGAGGGAGTATAGTAACCTGAGAAGCCCCTCAGCCTGACTTGTGTCCTGAGAGGCCACATCTTGCAATAATAAGGTCTGAGCCTGGGAACTCAAAGAAACGTCCGGTGGTGCGACCGGGACGACCGACACCTCTAAAGTACCGGCGTCCGTACAGACGGTTCTTCTAGCCTAGGCTTAACTGCCTTGTCCTTGCGCTTCGAAGAAGCGGCGGAGCATCCGACGGCATTTTATAGTTGCACCGCTTCCCAAAGACTAACCTTGCACAATCCAACCTTCTCTTTATAGTGCGTTATTAAATCTAGCACAAGAGCGACAGCCAACAACGCCGTGCTCAGGCCCTAAGCAAGGAATACACAAAGTATGATAATCTCTATGCGGTATCTGTTTCCCACAAGAAATGCAATTATTGACTTTTTCTGACATCCGTAAATGACTGAGGCAAGAAAAACTAAAATATTCTAACGGGTACTTAGCCAACTTTGAACTCGGTCTGAAACTTCTAAATCGAAAAATCTCAGAACGCCAACCGGCACTTGCAATGCTGCTTCTGCATCGGACCATGCGGCAAAAAAGACTGAGGATATGACGTCGGTCATGCGCATTTGTACCCTGACGTCCTGATGTCAGTCAAATGCGCCCTGACCGACGTCAGCCTTATACTTTGATATTCGGGCCGACCGAGGACAGCGGACTACCCAAGTGTAAGGACTGCAGCAATGTGAGATGAAGAACATCAGGCATCTGTAACCTTCACTATCAAAAGAGCCATTTTTGGCCCCTCTCCCACCAAATAAAATTCATCGGGAGCCACAAAACTATTTGACCCCTAAAATGAAGAAAACACAGCACGTAAAGTCTTATACATAGCTTATTATACTAAATATAAAAGAACTAAGTTTATAAGAGCAATATTTAAAATCCATCCCTATTTTTGTTCCTTTGTTGGGATTGCTTGATCACTGTGGGTGTGTGTGTGATATCTCTTGACCTCTTAGAACAAGAAATCTGGGCAAAGCCATAAATAATGGGGCACAAAGGCCCAAAAATAGGGACACATTTTGAATATTGCTCTTACTAACTTAGAAAGTTGATAGAATAACATATTTTTCACTTGCATTAATTTTCTGAAAGGTATGAAATCTGAAACTCAAATACCTGTCTATCTGCAGTTAGTTGCCTGAAGTGAGAAAAAGTGCATCCATCTGGGCTCATTGAAAGCTGTTAGACTGCTTTTGAAATACTGTTACTCTTAGCCTGGGGTTTTTTGCTTGCATTAAAATTTGTGTTGGTCACATTTCTAGCAATCATTTTTGCTCACCTCCTGAGTTGTTGGCTGCTGTGATTTGCCTGCAAACATCAAATGGACACAAGTTGATTTAAGTATACTTTTCTCTGCACTTATTTAAGATGAGATACTTGATTCATTAAATATTGTGCTCTCTATCTGCAGTTAGTCTCCCACTCTCCCTCCCTGCTCTAGTTGTGTTAATCTTGGTAGCTTTGGAAATGCCCGCCCCTGCTGTAAATCTGTTTTTGGACACTCCTCCTGGGCCCATCTCATTTGCTCACTACACTGACAACAGTGAGATCATATTTTGATTTCAGATACTCCTATCAGTTCCATCTCCTCTGCTGTGTACAGAGAGCACTTGGGAAGGACATCCCCTATAGTATATTAATATGCTCCTTTTCATCCCTTTCCACAAAAAAAAAGCACTTCATCTGCATTTACTGTATTTGTGTTTCTTCCTACTTTATTACTGTATTTTGCTTTTGCCTCCTCTTAAAAATACTCAATTGAATTTATTCTGCTGCATTTATTACTGCTCAGTAGTAGCCCGATTAAATGGTAACTGTTATTCTAAGCCTTTTGGTTTAAGTACTTGGGCTTCAAACCAGTTGTTTTACATTAAGGTTTGTGGTCTGCACTGTTGTGGCAGGACAGGTAGCGTACATCCTTCTAAGTTGTGGATTGCTGATTGAAGGCTCAGTGTCTGTTATTCTAAAAGTGTTTTAAGCACTTGGGCTTCAGGCCAGTTATTTTACATTAAGAAGGTTTCTGCACTCTTGTGGGAGGAGAGGCTAGATTCTGCCCTTCTGAGCTGGGAATTTCTGGTTATAGGCTTTACTGTGCCTGCTTATTTGAAATGTTTCTTTCTGAAATCGGTCCACCTTGTTTGCTGTAGCATAGACTACATTCAGGCGTGTTGTATCTAGCTTTGTTTGTATAACTTGAGCACCGATCCCAGCCATCTTTTTTGAGAAGGTTTCTCTGCACCCTAGTGGCAGGAGTGTGCAGTTACAACTTGTCTGATTGAAGACTGCTGGAACAGGGCTCAGTTTTGAGCTTTTTAACTGGTCAACTGGGTAATTTGCTTAAATCAGTTTTGCTCATTTTCTATTGTGATATATATATATATATATATATATATATATATATATATATATATATTGCACTTTATTCATTTGCATTTACTGCATTTGTGTTTCTTCCTACTTTATTTTGCTTTTGTTGCCTGTCCTTAAAAGTACAAAATTGCATTTATTCTGCTGCATTTATTACTGCTTCTTAATAGCCTGATTAAATTGTAACTGTTATTCTAAGCCTTTGGTTTAAACACTTGGGCTTCAGACCAGTTGTTTTACATTAAGAAGGTTGTCATCTGCACCGTTGTGGCAGCACAGGTAGCTTACATCCTTCTAAGTTGGGAGTTGCTGACTGAAGGCTTAGTGTCTGTTATTCTAAAAGTGTATTAGTTCTGGTTTAACCACTTGGGCTTCGGGCCAGTTATTTCACATTAAGAATGTGTGGTCTGCACTCTAGTGGGAAGAGAGGGTACATTCTGCACTTCTGAGCTGGGAGTTTCTGGTTAAAGGCTTATTGTGCCTGCTTGTTTGAATGGTTTCTTTTTGAAATTGGTACGCCTTGTTTTCTGTAGCATAGACTAGATTCAGACCTGCTGAATCAAGCTTTGTTTGTATAACTTGAGCACTAATCCAGGCCATCTTTTTTTTGGAGAAGGATCCCCTGCACCCTAGTGGCAGGAGTGTGCAGTTAAAACTTGTCTGATCAAAGACTGCTGAAACAGATTAACAGAGTTAACAGATAAGTACTAGGCTAACTGCCCTTGTGGGCCATTTTAAGCCTCGCCAACGACCCCATGTGAGAATCAAACCCTGCACCTTGTGTCTTCAAAGTAAACACCTTAACCATTATGCCATCCTCCCACGGGGCTCAGTTTTTAGCTTTTTATTGGTTAACTGGTAATTTGTTTAAATCAGTTTGCTCATTTGCTACTGTTTTATATACACACACACACACATACACACTTTATGCATCGCTCCTTAGCTAGGGTTAAACTACTCCTAGCACCATAATATCTGCTCTTCATATTTTCCCTTAGAACTAGCCAGTTCTTTCGTTTTAGCACTCAAATCTGTTTCTTTATGCTCACCACTTGTTCAGAACTCGTAAGCACTAAATAAGCTACTAATTACTACAGTACTCAACTTTCCTCACTTGTCTAGAGGAAAACAGTTTTCAGTACTTAATAAATAAGCACCTATCCAGGCATGTCTAAGGGTCAGCTCCCAGTATTTTCTTCTGTCTACCTGATGAATCTGGGCATCATGGGGCAATGCAGCAATTGCCTCATGTACACAGACAACCCTCTCCTCCTACCACCCAACACTATAACCTGTAAGAGATGCACTTAAATAGCCAAACTGGAAGCAAAGCTCTCTTCACCCAAGACTGGACTAGACAGTCAATAGGGGAAGGTAAACACTTTCACCACACCACACATCACATAGTCCCTCAAAACCTACACCACCAAAACACACACACAGAAACACAAAACGCACATCTACATTCATGGAGGCTCTCAATAAAAATCTGCCCAACAGTGACCTCCAAAGCAGAAACGCAAGCAACCTCCACCCCCCCCCCAACACAACCCAAATGACACATGGCCCACAAACTCAGTGTGCCACTCAACCACAGTCCACATGGCACAACGTACCCAACACTCTAGTAATAGGTGGCTCTATAGTCAGGCACAGTGATGTTCCACTTACCAGGCTAAACAAGGAGAAAGTTACTGTCAGCTGCCTGTCGGGTGCCAGGATCTGCCACATAATGCACGCGCTCAGGTCACTCCAAAACAAGTGCAAATATGACTCTGTCATTGTCCACATTGGTGTGAATGACCCGAGACATACCTCTCTGGACTACATGAAGAGAGACATGGAGGAGCTCTCCAATCTTGTAGCCCAGGCAGGTATGACCCTAGCCCTGAGTAGCATCCTGCCATCACCCAGAGTGATACCACAGTACAAGGACAAAATGACTGACTTCAACAACTGGCTAAGCTTCTGGTGTCATTCTAAGGGTATCCAGCATCCGTCTGCCTGGGATGACATGATCGACAGACCAGGATGCTTTGCCAGAGATGGCCTGCACCTGTTGACCTTGGGATTCCAGATAATGGCTAAGGCTCTTGCCACCCCTATACTGCCTTTTTCAGGCAAGGTTCAAATGACAAATTCACAACCGTAACAGGTACAAGCAAGCAAAATGTGAGGGTAATGCTACTCAATGCTAGAAGTCTAAACCTCAAAATGCACTCAGTCGAGGTACTCTTTAAAATGGAGAACATCGACATCTGTGCAGTGACAGAGACCTGGTTCAAGGCTCCAGAGAGCACATCTGCATTACCAGGCTATAACTTATACCACACCTTTTGGCCATTTAACCTGGATCAAAACACTAAAGGTGGAGGCGTGTCTATATTCATTAAGGATATCCACACCTCCAGGTTAGTTGTTCAGCATAATGCATCAAAGATTATCCAAGTGCAACTAACTCTGGGCAAGACCGCAATCCAAATTGTAGCTTGCTACAGATTCCCCACCATGCCCCAGGATTCCCACTCATATTTCTTGATACACTGAAAAATATTATGGTTCAACCCAACACGCTAATAATGGGTGATTTCAACTACCCCACCATTAACTGGGGAAACTACTCATGTACCAACTCTTTTGCTCAATGTTTTCTGGAATTCATAAATTCCAACACCTTGGATCAACTTATCCACACCCCCACCAGGGGTAGCAATATACTAGATCTGGTCATTACCAACATGGGCGACTGGTGTTCCACACCACACGTCAATTCCACAAACTAATAACCCTAGACATCCACATCCCCCACCCCCTATTACGGAAACCACCATTAAAAATTACTCCAAAGACAACTTCACGTTTCTTAAGACAGAAGTGGCAAACTTCACAACACCCATTTAGATGGACAATAGAGGTACGACTGTTGAATCCTATACAAATGGACTTTATAAGCACTTACACGAGTGCATGGATTGTGCTATCCCTAACAGAACCAAGATGCTATCCTCCAAAAAAAGGAAGCCAATCTGGTGGTTGCCTGCCATAAACAAACTCTACAACAGAAGAAAGAAACTGTTGCAAAAAAGAGTAAAATCCCATGATTGGAGGAACTTCCTGGTCAGCCTCAGTAAGAAGCTGAGATCCCTCATAAAATCCTCCACAGCTAGTTAACAAAACAAAATTGCCACTGATTCTAAGGACAAAGTACAGTTTTGTACCTACCATAAATGTAGATGTTCGAAGATCCACATTGCTGCAGTCCTTACACTTGGGTAGTCCGCTGTCCTCGGTCGGCCCGAATATCAAAGTATAAGGCTGACGTCGGTCAGGGCGCATTTGACTGACATCAGGACGCCAGGGTACAAATGCGCATGACCGACGTCATATCCTCAGTCTTTTCTTGCCCCAGATGTCAGAAGACCCTAAAAAGAAAGGTCAAAACCAAAAGACAGCAAACAACCAACCAACCACCCTTGCACTAACTATATGTACAATATATACAATATACACAATATGTACAACCCAACCCACACAACCACCTCTAACCACAGAGGGAAGGAGGGAGGTAATTGGACTGCAGCAATGTGGATCTTCCAACATCTACATTTATGGTAGCTACAAAACTGTACTATGTTCTTCATCTCACATTGCTGCAGTCCTTACACTTGGGTAGAATCCCAAAGCAGAGGTAAGGGAGGATGGCTAACTACAAGGAAGCAGGAGCTGCCAAATGCCCTGCAGAACAGCAGTGGCAAAACCAGCCCTGGACTTAGAGTAAAGTGGCAGGTGATAATGCCTAGAGAAAGTATGCACAGAACTCCAAGTAGCTGCCTCCAAAATATCCTTGGTTGCCACTCCCCTCAAAAAAGCTGTTGAAGTGGCAGTAGCCCTAGTGGAATGAGGCCTAATCCCAGCTGGAATCTCCTTGCCATGATGGGAATAACAGAAAGCAATGCAAAACCCAATCCACTTAGAAATAGTTTGTTTTGACACAGGCTTGCCCTGAGAACTCAAAGCAAAAGAAACAAACAACTGCTGAGACTGCCTGAACCCTTTAGTTCTGTCCAAATAATAACGCAACTGCCTGTGTACATCTAAAGTGTGCAAAATCTTTTCCCCTTTATTTTGGGGATTTGCATAAAAAGTAGGCAAATGAATCGTTTGGTTTAAAGCCACACTAGAAACCACCTTAGGCATAAAGGAAGGATTAGTACGTAATGATACCCTATCCTTATGGAAAATCAAGAAGGGCTCAACTGCCATAAGGGCCTGTAATTCAGAAACCCTTCTTGCAGAGGTAATGGCCAACAAAAAAGCAGTCTTCCATGATAAATATTTCAACTCAGCAGTAGCTGCAGGCTCAAAAGGTTGTAGAGTGAGTTTCTTCAACACAAAATTGAGATCCCAAGCAGGAGTAGGAGCTCTTAGGTGGGGTCTTATATTCTTTGCCCCTCTAAGAAATTGCTTGAACAAAGGATGAGAAAACAAAGGAGGGTCACATTCATAGTGAGCTGAAATTGCTGCAGCATGAACTTTAATAGAAGAGAAGGACAAACCTTTGTCCAGTAACTCAGTAAGATATTGAAGAGCCACACTTAAATTAGGCTCAGAAACATCAAAATCCTTTGCTGCACTCCAAAATAAAAATCTCTTCCATTTATCTGCGTACACTTTCCTTGTACTAGGCCTTCTAGCTTCCAAAATCACATTCAAAACTTGTTGTGGAAGTTGAGACCCTCTATGGTTCAAAACAGAATATGCCAGGCTGTTAGGTGAAGAGAGTGAAGTTTGACATTGAGCAAATGGCTGTCCTCCTGTGACAACAGGTGTGGAATCGAAGGCAAAGGCCATGGAGGCTTCCACCAGACTTCTCAGTAATGGGTACCAGTGCTGTCGAGGCCAATCTGGAGCTATTAAAATCATCCTTGGCTTGTCCTGTCTGACCTTTAGAAGTACCTTTGGGAGGAGAGGCAGAGGTGGAAAGGCATACACATGAAGATTGCTCCAATTGAAAGAAAGAGCATCCACTTTCCAAGCTGTGGGATGAAACCTTTTTGTGCAATACTTTGGCAGCTGATGGTTTAGTGGAGAAGCGAACAGATCTATGTCTGGAGTTCCCCAGGACACTGTCAATTTCTGAAATACATGAGGATCCAATTTCCACTCGTGGGGATCCATAATTCGTCTGCTCAACACATCTGCTAAGGAGTTCTGTGCTCCTGGCAGAAACCTTGCCTGAAGATTGAGCTGTAAACAGAGCAGTCTCCCACAAAATCATTGCTTGCCTGCATAGAGGATAAGAATGTGTTCCCCCTTGCTTGTTGATGTACCACATCACAGTTGTGTTGTCTGTTAGAATCAACACCTGCCCTGGAAGAAGTAATTCCTTGAAAGCTATCAATGCAAACTGGACTGCTAACATCTCCTTCATGTTGATATGTAGATGTTGTAGTCTGACAGGCCACTTGTTTTGTATCTACTTTCCATTTAGATGAGCTCCCCAAGCTTTGTCTGAGGCATCGGTCGTTAAAATCTGACTCGCCTCTGGCCGGGTCACAGAGAGTCCCTTGTTTAGGTGACATTCCTGAGCCCACCACAAAAATTCCTTTTGAATGCAAGGTATTATTTGAATGACAGTGTCAGATCCTGGCAGTGCTGTGTCCATACATTTTGAGATACCATTGTAGCCTCCTCATATGCAGTTTGGCATTGGGAAGTACCAGAATACAAGATGCCATGAACCCTAAGGCTTGAAGGACTGTCCTTGCAGTCAGCCCGGACTGATGAGATAGTTGATGGAAGTAAAGGGATAGACTCTTTTGTTTGTCCGGGGTTAAAAGGCCATCTGGGATGCTGTATTCAGTCTCACACCCAGAAAGCACATGTCTTGAGAGGGTACTAGACTGGACTTTATTTCGTTCACAGAATACCCTAGGCATCTTAGCACTGCTATCACATATTCCAAATGATGAAGAGGCTCTTCCCTTCCTTGAGCCAGAATTAGGCAGTCGTCCAAATAAGGATAGATCTGTATTCCTTTTAGTCTGAAGAAAGCTATCACTGGAGCCAGAACTTTCGTGAACACTCTGGGCGCAGTAGATAAGCCAAAGGGCAATGCAGAGAACTGATAGTGAGAAGTCCCAGCTCGAAAACGCAGATACTTTCTGCAACTTAGTCTGATAGGAACATGAAGGTAAGCCTCCTTGAGATCCAAAGTTACCATCCAATGATCTTTGCCCAGCAGAGGTAAAAGCTGCTGCAACGTCAACATTTTGAACTTGGGAATGTCCAGATAAGTGTTGAGGATAGATAAATCCAAAATTGGTCTCCACGTGTTCCCCTTCTTTGGTACTAGGAACAGGCGAGAATAAAATCCTAGGCCCACCTCTGGCAGAGGGACCGGCTGTATGGCCCCTAGTTGGAGCAACAGAGAAACCTGTTTGTGAGCCTCTATTCTTTGTTGAGGAGGAACGTCTGGCATGCCTTTGAAAGGAGGCAAGGTATGGAAATAAAACCTGTAGCCATGGTGTATGATATCCAATACCCATCTGTCCTGGGTAATTAAACTCCAATTTTCTTTGAAAAGTGCCAACCTTCCTCCCAAAGGTGCTGCCAGACGAGCAGGCTCTGGCAGCTGAAAAGGTAGGTCATTGGGTCTGCTTACGAAAGGACTGACCCCTGCCCTCACCAAGCCTGTGCAGGAGAACTCCCTGTTCTAGGCCTGAAAGAGCCCTGAGCTCTGCCCTTACCACGTCTAGATCTACCCCTAGACTGGGAATCATAAGAAGGATACGTCCACCCTTTAGTAGGCCAATTTCTACTAAACTTTGGAGGCTGGACCTGCAAAAATCTTTAACAGTCTGCATAGACTTAGCCTTGTCTTCCATTTTCTTTAAAACTGTCTCAACAGGAGGACCAAACAACACGTCAGATTGTAAAGGAGCATCTAAAATCCTTGTTTTAACATGTTCAGACAAATTCTGATCCCTCAGCCAGGCGTGCCTACGAAGAACTGACCCAGTGGCAGCCACCCTAGACGAGGCCTGTACAGCATCAAAACCACATTGCAAAGAATGCTTACCCACCTGTTCAGAAACATGTACTAAATCTTGCAACTCTTTACAATCAATACCTACTGCCAGAGCATCAACCTTAGACTTCAATTGAGAAAGGAGATAGTTTTGGTATTTCAACATGTGAAACTGGCAATTCAGAGCCCTCATAGCAAGAGTGGAAGAAGTATAAACTTTCTTTCCCCATCTATCCAAGGCCCTAGCCCCCTTGTCCGCAGGAACCGGATTCTTAACAACAGAAGCCTTAACACCTTTAGGCCCCTGGCTAACAGTTTCTGGGTCTGCCCTAGGACTCTTAAAAAGATACTTATGAGTTTCAGGCACCCTGTAATACCTATCTGGCTTAACAGGAGCAGGAGGCAAAGAATCAGGATTAAGAGAAGCCTCTGTAAAACAATCTTCCACTACATCCAAAACAGGAGGTATAGCCAAAGGCCTATGCTGGGGTAAAAACAGAAATTCCCTAAGCCTTTTCCTGGAATCAGAGAAGTCCTGACCTTCCCATTTAAAATGCTCCCTCATGGAATGAAGAGTTTCTGAAAAAGAAAAATCCTCAGGAGGAGTAGCAGAAGGAGTACAATCATCCACATCAGAATCAGAATAAGGAGAGTACTCCTGCAAGTCTTCAGCCAAGACTCTGAAACATCTGAAGCCTGCTCAAAACCCCCAGCTCAGGCTCTACCCTAGGTCTCTTATCAGGAGGGGCATAGAACCCTAATCAAAGTAATCAAATCTTCTGCCATTTTAAGCATATGCTTCTTGGGCACAGTACCTGAAGAGCTAGGGGTAACACCAACTGAAGCTAAACCTGGCCTGCCCCTGGGAGAAGCCTTTGAAACAGAAGGAGAGGGCCTAGCCACCTTAGGAAGGGAGGGGAGTATAGTAACCTGAGAAGCCCCCTCAGCCTGACTTGTCTCCTGAGAGACCACATCTTGCAATAATAAGGTCTCACCCTGGGAACACAAAGAAACCTCCGGTGGAGCCACCGGCTCCACCGACACCTCTAAAGAACCGCGTCCGTACAGACGGTTCTTCCAGCCTAGGCTTAACTGCCTTGTCCTTGCGCTTCTTAGAAGAAGCGGGCGTCGGAGCATCCGACGGCATTTTATAGTTGCACCGCTTCCCAAAGACTAACCTTGCACAATCCAACCTTCTCTTTATAGTGCGTTTATTAAATCTAGCACAAGAGCGACAGCCAACAACGTCGTGCTCAGGCCCTAAGCAAGGAATACACAAAGTATGATAATCTCTATGCGGTATCTGTTTCCCACAAGAAATGCAATGATTGACTTTTTCTGACATCCGGTAAATGACTGAGGCAAGAAAAAACTAAAATATTCCCCAACGGGTACTTAGCCAACTTTGAACTCGGTCTGAAACTTCTAAATCGAAAAATCTCAGAACGCCAACCGGCACTTGCAATGCTGCTTCTGCATCGGACCATGCGGCAAAAAAGACTGAGGATATGACGTCGGTCATGCGCATTTGTACCCTGACGTCCTGATGTCAGTCAAATGCGCCCTGACCGACGTCAGCCTTATACTTTGATATTCGGGCCGACCGAGGACAGCGGACTACCCAAGTGTAAGGACTGCAGCAATGTGAGATGAAGAACATCCACAAAGCATTCTATTGCTATGTCAAGAATCTCAATGGCAACACTCAGATCTGCTCTGAGTTACAGCACAATGGCACTAAATATACAAAACCAACAGATATTTTCAACATCCTGGCAGATAGGTTCAGTGCTAACTTTACCCCCCCGCACATCCCCTAAAGGGCCCATCACTATACTGGAAGAATGCAAAGTTCCTGTAATCACAGCTGCACAGGTAAAAAACACACTCTCCAAAGCCAAGAACACAGCATCCATGGGCCCGGACAACATCCCAGGCTGCGTTCTACATGAACTACAGCACGAACTGGCACCCTACCTAAGTACCATGTTCAATTATAGCCTCATCTCAGGCTTTGTGCCCACTGAATGGTACACAGCGACGGTTATCCCACTCCACAAAGGAGGAGTCACCATGGACCCCAGGAACTACTGACCCATTAGCCTGATGAGCCTGGTCTGCAAGGCCATGGAACATATTATCATGGAACTTATAAATAAAGACATTGGTAATCTCCAAACTCTGGAACCCACCCCAGTTCGGGTTTGTAAAAGGCAGATCATGTCTCCTAAACCTGACAGACTTCTTTGAAGCAGTCACCAAAGCCGTAGACAAGGGTAAGGTGGTTCACACAGCCTATCTAGCTCTAGCCAAGGCTTTTGACACCATCCCCCACTCTGGAATTATAGATAAACTCATTAAATTAGGTATAAATCCCTGTGTCACAAGATGGGTTGCCAGCTGGCTCACTGACAGAACCCACAATGTGAAAAGAAGAGACTCCAAATCTGACTTCAGACCAGTGACAAGTGGAGTACCACAGGGATCAGTCCTGGGTCCTCTCCTGTTTGGTATCTACTTTTCTGAAGTACAGGCTAACACAGAAGGTCTTTGGCTAACGAAGTTCGCAGATAACCGCAAACTAGGAGCCATAACAAACTCCTTACGATGTGGACATCCTTCAAAAGGGCCTCACTGAAACATGCCTGGTGTCAAAGCCATGGCCTCAAGCTCAATGCTAAAAAGTGCATTGTCATCCCCTTTGGTAAAAACTCTGTACCCATGAACTACCACATAGGCAGTAGTCTACTTAACACCGAAAGTATGATAAGAGACCTTGGGACACAGATGGACAGCAGTTTCTCCTTTGATAACAACATTGCCACATTAGTCAGGAAATTCTTCTATGTGGCACACCATCACAAAAGGTTTCTCATCCAGGAAAAAAAAGAGGTCATTGTTCCCCTCTACTCATCATTCATTATAAAGTACAACACCCCTTTTGGTATGTACCTCACAAGACATCTACAACTGGAAAGGCCACAGAAATACCTCATAAAGAGGATTACAGGCCTCAAACAGATGCCCTACTCAGACGGTCTCAAAAAACTCCAGCTTTACTCTGTCATATATCACCTACTCAGAAGCGATCTCTGCCTAACATATAAAGCTATGTCAAACCCAGAGCTGATGGACATGCTCCACTTAACGAAATCCCAATCCCTCTGAACTACACACTCTAGGGACCTAAACATTGTCACCACAATAAACAGAACATGCTGGAGGGATAGATTCCTATCCCAGAGACTTCCCATACTCTGGAACAAACTACCTATCTATATCAAAAAAAGCTATTCATTAGCACTCTTCAAGAAAAATCTTGATGATTGGATGGGAAATAAGAAATTCACCCCGGGGATCACTTCCGTGGCTCTGCTTGACAAGGGCACAGGAAAATAATTTTCTTGGGTGGGGAAAGCCGGGGTACTTTTTTGGCTAGGCTTATATAGGCCCTAGGGCCAAATAGCCTAGTAACTACCTATGAACCTATTTTTTTCTGACTTCAGCTCTCAATGATTTATCAAAAAAACACAATTTTATGAGAAACAGACCAAAAGTATGACGCAAAAGTCAGGGCATTCTGGAAAATTCTGCACAGTTGAGAGGTAAGTGTATGTGTGTGTGTGTGTGTGTGTGTGTGTGTGTGTGTGTGTGTGTGTGTGTGTGTGTGTGTGTGCGCGCGCGCATGTGTGTCTGAGACAGACAAAAAGACCATACTAGAAGAGGTGACAGATACATCTGACAAACTTAAAAAAATGCGGAATGTACATGGATGCAAGCAATGCTTGAGAGGAAAACGGACTTTTATAACTGAAACCACTTTAGTGAGACAAAGCAGAAGAAATGTAACCAAAATAAATTTATACAGAATGTATGTTTCTAAAATGTGTAGCAGAAAATGAAGCAATCAGAACTTGTGTATGCAGAATTTATTACGTCTACTCTGTTTGGCATTACATTCTATTTATTAGTATCTGTCCACCTTGGAAGTGTACATACCATGCTCATGTGTAAACAATTTTGTTTTAAATAAGGCAAGAATGTTTATTTTTGTTACTGTAAAAGATATGACATGAACATAATACATCAATGAAACCCTCATTACTGGAATGCAATATCACTAATTCACTGATTACCAGAAAAACTGCTGGCCTTCAGTATTTGTTAAAATCAAGCATGTCACTTGGTTTTATACCCAAGTGCAGAGGACCACTATGATAGAGCAGGAATACAATACAGCTCACTCTCCCATGGCAATATTGATGTTTATCACTAATTTTAAAATAAGCAGAGAAACATATCTGTGCTAGCTTGCTAGGTCTCACAGAACACGCGTGGGTTGTGTTACCAGTCAGTAAGTTTTTAACTAATTGTGTTATGGATTACGAAAAAAAAGTTGTTCACTCTCAACCATTTGTAATGCCATAACACAACATTTCAGCTGTTCTGTAGTAGATGGGGACTGTATAACTGAATGCTAACTTTTCTGAAGGTTTGACCTTATCCGTTAAAATAAATTAACAGTTGTCATTGCACAACAGGTAGTATGCTTGCTTTTGATACAGAAGGCTGTGGGTTCTACTCCCACAGTATGTAGATTGATTGCTGATACTGTGTTGTACTTTTAAAGGAAGTGGATGCTGCACTCCTGAGAATGTCCTCTTTGGCGGAGATACCTAGTAACTATGAACCTGTTAACAATTTGCCATCCATTCCCTATTACAATATTACAATATTACAACCTTATCAGTGTTTTAATGTAACATAGGCAATTTATTCTTCAAGGGCAACAGGGACTTTATTTGTAGATGAAACAATGAAATATAAAGTTACTTGCTAGCAGCAACCTCTTCATTAGTTACAGATCTCTCTAATGTGAAATTTAGAATCTGACTTTTCTATTGTCTTTAAATGTTTCAATGCTGTTTCAATGAATGTGAATTTCAAGGGCAGAGACATTGTAATGCTAAGTCTATTTTCATTGCTTGACAGTATTGTTTTGTTTAGTAGATGTCTATTAGTGTTTATGCTATAAAGTGTAAAATAAAAGTTTTAAATAAAATCCAAGTAATCATTGTAGAAGTAGAGCAGTATGCACATTATAGTGTTTATGGTAAATGGGCTAAAATAGCCAAGTAATGGAACACTGGAATTGCTGCAGGGGGGAGGGCTGTGTATGGGGGCCCCATTCGACCATGATTTTGCGAGGGGGGGTGGCAAACTCAAAAACAGCCCTGGGCAGCACAAACTCTAGCTATGCCACTGATCAGCAGGTCATGGAGAATGACTTTTGGAGGTCCTAGCAAGCTATAATATTCTTCTGCTAAGATTAGAATATTGCCTACCATTAAAATGCCTACTTTTACCACAAAAAGTACAGTTGTGTACACTTACCTTAAATGTAGATGTTCGAGTGTATTCACTGTTACAGTCATCACATTTGGGTTATCTGCCTGCAGGTAGCCCTCAGCCGGCCTGAATACCAGAGTCTTCAGATTTCTGTGTCGGATGCTGTTGCTTCTTCCTTGACATTAGGTCATCAGGGGTACAAAACATGCAGCTGACACCATTACATCAGTTTTTCTTGCCCCAGATGTCAGGTGCCCCCACAATAGGAAGCAATTAAAGGGTATGGTAAACCCCCATCAAAAAGCAAATACACAAGAAAAAATAAATATACCAAACAAGAAGGAAAGGTAGAGCCAAGAGAAGTCAGGGGGCTGGAGGGAGGGTAACCAGGACTGCAACAGTGAATACACTCGAACATCTACATTTATGGTAAGTGTACACAAATGTACTATATTCTTCGTGTTTCACTGTTGCAGTCATGACATTTGGGTTGATTCCCAAAGCTAAGGAAGGGAGGAGGAAGTTAAAGAGCATTAGGACCAGCTATTAAGCCATGCAAGACTTCAGTGGCAAATCCAGCTCTGGATTTAGAAAAGATAGGCATGTGGTAATGCTTGGTGAAGGTATGTACAGAGCTCCAGGTAGCAGCTTCTAGAATGGCCCTGGCAGGGGACTCCTCTGAGAAATGCCGCAGAGGTAGATGCAGCCCTGGTGGAATGTGATCTTATTTCCCTGTGGGGTAGATTTTTCCATGGTGTTTGTAGCAGAAATGAATGCAATGGGCTATCCATTTGGTTTGCTTTGAAATGGCCTTCCCATCTGCCCCTGCAGCAAAGCTAACTAGCCGCTGGTCAGATTTTCTGATAGGCTTAGTCCTGTCCAAATTTAATCTAAGTTGACTGTGCACATCCAGAGAGTGCAGTATTTGTTCCCCTTTGTTTTGTGGATTAGGGAAAAAAGTAGGCAAATGAATGGACTGATTTAGGGTCACAGTAGACACCACCTTGGGCATAAAGGAGGGATTAGTCCTGAGGGAAACATTGTCCACATGGAAGATAATGAAGGGTTCCACTGCCATGAGGGTCTATAATTCAGACACTCTTCTTGCTGAAGTGATGGCTAGAAGGAAGGCTGTTTCCCAAGAAAGGAATTTCAACTCTGCTGTAGCAGCTGGCTCAAAGGGGGGGGGGTGAGCTTTTCCAATACAAAGTTAAGGTCCCAGGCTGGAGTGGGAGCTCTCCTGGGGGGTCTTAGATTTTTGGCCCCTCTAAGGAATTGCTTTAGCAAGGGGTGAGAGAAGAGGGGTGGGCTCAGTATTATAATGTGCTGAAATGGCAGAGGCATGAATTTTAATTGATAAGAAGGATAGGCCCTTGTGGAGCATTTCTGTTAAGTATTGCAGAATATGAGGTAAGTAGAGCCTGGCTCCAGGAACAGTATCTTTTCCACTTTTCAGCATAGGATTTTCTAGTACTAGGCCTCCTTGCCTCCAGAATGACATCCAGTACCTGCTTACTGAGGGATGCTAGAGGAAAGCTCAAGGAATTAGCCAGGCTGCAAGGTTCAGGGTTTGAAGCTGAGGGTGCAGAATCTGGCTCGCCTGCTGGGACAGCAGGGAAGGGGTCTGAGGCAGGTGCCATGGTTGTAGCAGTGTCATACTGCACAAGAGGGGGTACCAGTGCTGGCATGGCCAGTCTGGTGCAATCAGTATTGCCCTTGGCTTGTCTTGTTTGATCTTTAGTAGAACCTTCAAGAGGAGAGGCAGAAGGGGAAAGGCATAAACAGAGAGACTTTCCCAGGTAAAGGACACAGCACCCACTTTCCAAGCTTGACTGTGGGGAGTTATTGTGCAGAATTTGTTCAATTGGTAGTTCTGAGGGGAGCCAAACAAGTCTACCTCTGGAGTCCCCATTTGTTCTTCAAGAGTTTGAATATTTTGTATTCTAGTTTCCATTCGTGTGGGTCCATGAGATTTCTGCTTAACTCATCTGCCAGTGAATTTAGTTTGCCTGGCAGGAATTGTGCTTGTAGATGTACTTGGTAGCTCAAGGCTGTGTCCCACAGAGCCATGGCTAGTCTGCAGAGAGGGTTCCCCTTGCTTATGTACCACATAACTGTGGTGTTGTCTATCTTTACCAATAGTTGCCCTGGAAGAATACACTCTTTGAAGGCTGTCAGAGCATTCTGTACAGCTAATATTTCTTTTTGATTGATATGCAGGTGCATCTGTTGTGGGTTCCATTTGCCCTGAATGCACTACCCTGCCATGTGAGCCCCCCATGCATTGTCTGATGAGTCTGTTGTTTTATGGTTTGGCGGAAGGGGGTAGAGTGAAAGGGAGTCCCTTGTTGTGGTAGCAGACCTCTGTCCACCAGAGGAACTCTGTCTTTACACAACGAATGATAGAAATCATTGTTTTCAGGTCCTGAGAATGTTGACACCATAGGATTTTTAGATACCACTGGAGTTTCCTCATATGCAGTCTTGCATATGGAATTAGTAGAATGCAAAAGGCCATGAACCCCAGCACTTGCAGTTTTTTCCTTGCAGATAGCTGTGGTTTTGTGGCCAATAGTTTGATGTAGGTTGTCAAATAAACTTGTTTCTCTGGAGTGAGGAATGACATCTGGGAAGTTGTGTTCAAGCTTGCTCCCAGGAATACAATACGTTGGCAGGGTACTAGGTGAGATTTCTTTTCATTGCTGGTGTACCTCAGTGAGGTTAGAAGTTTCTTTACGAATCCCAGGTGTTGTAATAGCAAGTCCTGGCTTTCTGCCTGAATCAGACAATCATCCAAGTATGGGTAAATATGAATATTTCTCTGCCTGCAAAATGCAATGGCTGGAGTTAGGCAGTTTGTGAACACCCTGGGCGCAGTAAATAAGCCAAAGGGAAGTGCAGAGAACTGAAAGTGCATGGAGCCCACCCTGAAATGTAGGTATTGTCTGCAGGATCCTCTTATTGGGATGTGCAAGTAAGCTTCCTTTAGGTCTAGGGTTGCCAGCCAGGCATCCTTGGCTATCCTAGGAAGACGCTGTTGAAGAGTTAGCATTTTGAATTTTGGAACCACCAGAAAGGTGTTGAGAATAGAGAGGTCCAGGATAGGACGCCAGGAGTTGTCTTTTCTGGGTACCAGAAAAAGTCTTGACTAAAGACCTTGTCCCCTTTGTTCTGCTGGGACAGGTTGAATAGCCCTGATACTGAGAAGAGAGAGAACCTGCTGTTGGGCCTCCGCAGATTGATTTGGGGGTAGGTCTAGCCAACGATTTGGGGTTGGTAGTGAGTGGAAGTGGGAATCTGTATCCTTGGGAAACTATGTTCAAAATCCATTTGTCCTGGGTAATGAGTTCCCAGTTTTTTGTATGCAGGGTGAGCTTTCCTCCTAAGGGAGCAGGTAGTTGAGCAGGGCTTGGAAGGTTTAATTTTAAGTCATTTTGCCATTTTTCCATAGGGGGGTGGCTTATTCCTCCCTGCTTTAGAAGTGGGAGCCCCCCACTGCTTAGATCTGTGTGTAGTCTGAGACTGTAGCCTAGGTGGTCTGCTGTTCCTGGGTTTGGACTGAGAAGTTCTGAAAGGGACTGGAAATTACCAGTTCTTTGAAGGCCAATGCATACTGAATCTGGGAGGTTGTACTTCTAGGAAATCTTTTACAGTTTGCATAGATTTAGCTTTTTCCTCCATCCTTTTGAGGACTTCTTCTGCTTTGTTGCCAAAAAGGTGCTCTTGGTTTAAGGGAGCATCCAGCAATTTAGCTTTAACATGATCTGGCAAGTTTTGTTCCTTAAGCCAAGCATCCCTTCTAAGTACAGACCCCGTGACAGCAGTCCTGCAAGATGCTTCTAAAGTGTCAAAACCACATTGCAAAGTATGTTTACCAACTTGTTCTGCAGAAAGCATTAAATCTTGCAATTCTTTGTGTTCAGCACAGTCAGGAATCAACATCATTTTCTGTCTAAGTAGTCCCATAATATGCTGCTGATACTTTAACATATGAAACTGGCAATTTAAAGTCCTAATGGCCAAAGTAGCAGAAGTGTATACCTTCTTACCCCAATCCGTCCAAGGCTCTAGAATTTCTATCAGAAGGGGTAGGGATTTTGGCAGCAGTAGCCCGACTCATTCCCTCCGGTACAACTCTTTTGAGTGTGTACCTTTAACTCCTAGTAGGTGTGGCCTGAGCCTTTAAAAATGAAGTTATCACCTTACAATTCTAACAAATACTCACTGACAGAGGTCAAATATCAATATAACTGTGTTTGCCATCATGTACATTTCAAGATAAAATATTCTGATACTTTACATGAAGCATGGTTTTGGAATTATTAATGCAAGTATGAACAAGTAATATCTGACGCCCAGAGGAGCAGTAGGAGGTAACTGCAGATGCACCTGGAGGCGTCACTCGGATGTAATGAGTTAATGCCTTTTGGTCCTTGGGAAATGATCTCTGGATCCACAGAAGGATTCTTGAAGAGAAACTTGTGAGAGTCAGGTACTCTGTATTACCTGTCAGGTTTTCTGGGAGCTGGAGGTAGTGTCTTGGGTAAGGCTAGATTCCAAGAAAGCATCATCTACAATGTCCAGAACAGGAGGGACAGCTAAAGGCCTGTGTTGAGGTAGGAGTAAGAATTCCCCAAGTCTCTTTTTGGACTCAGAGTAATCTGGCTTTCCCAGCGGAAATGCTCCCTAACAGTATGCAAGGTTTCACCGAAAGAAAAATCTTCTGGAGGGGAAGCAGAGGGAATGGAATCCTCTGCATCAGAATCCCCATAAGTAGATAAGGGCAAATCCTGGCAATCAGAAGGAGCAGATTTATCAGATTCCTGATCAGAAGAATCAGAAGGAAAATCAGTTCTAGGTCTCTTAGAGGGGGAAGGCTGGCTTCCTCTAATTAAGGTAATAAGGTCTTCAGCCATTCTAAGCATTTGTTTTTGAGGCACATGGTCCTGAGCCTGTGGTTTGGTCGTCGGTTTTCTAGGCATAGTGCGAGTTTTTGGCCTGAATGAAAACAATGGCGTCGGTTTAATATGAATAACTGTAGGCCTGAATACACCCTCAAAAGCCGCTGCCTGCACAGCGGCTCCGGACCCATCCAAGGTAGAGACATCCGCAGGTTCCATAGTCGAAGAAGCATCTCACGGCATACTGGACTCCGAATGTGTCTAAGCAGGGGCCTGCGAATCTGAAGTGGTGTGTATCAGGGGCTGCGAAAGCACCTCAATGAGTACCAGCGGACTGGTGAATAGCTTAATGGAAGAGTCATCGGCAGTTTTGGACCAATACGATCTGTCTTTATCCTTATGTTTTCGCGGAAGATCGGTAGTCAGATGGCTTAACAAAGCCATTTCAGAGTACACAGATTGAGTATGAAAGTAACTGGCTGCAAAAATAGCCCAATGAATAGTTTGGGCATTGAACAAGGCACAAAATTGACAATGAGGGACGTCGTGGTCTGGGCCTAAACAGGGGATACAGTAAGAATGAAAATCTCTATAAGGTATTTGCTTTCCACAGGTAAGACAATTGTTAACTTTTACTGACATCGGTTAGAGCAAGAAAAAGGATCCCCAACGGGGTACTTATCGTTTTTGAAGACTTTAGGCCTGAAACTTGAAAACGAAAATTTCAGGAGTCGGCCGACCGGCACTTGCGAACTGCTTCTGCTTCGGGCACCGCACAGCAAGAAAGACTGATGTAATGGCATCAGCTGCATGTTTTATACCCCTGACATCAAGGAAGAAGCGACAGCATCCGACGCAGAAATCTGAAGATTCTGGTATTCAGGCTGGCTGAGGGCTACCTGCAGGCAGATAACCCAAATGTGATGACTGCAACAGTGAAACACGAAGAACATCCCACATACTGCAAGTCACCAAAAACATAATCCTAAGGTTCATTATGTTCTCCCTTCCCAGTAAACATCATTGCTATACATTTAAAAAATGGTCACCGTTTACTACAGGGTCTTGGGCCATGTATCTGTTCTTCAGTTTGCGTTTGAAAGTTGGTATCCCACAATTCCACTGGAGTGGGTAGGGTTACATAATTATGCATGCACACTTTATGTTAATCAACATACAGATTTGTACCTATTTTTCATGGGCCTTTGTCCAGATTTTTGATGTTTCCAGGTTGAAAGGTATCCCCATGCCTTTCAGGTTTTTCTCATCTGTGCACTCTGCTTCCTATAATACCAATTTATCTTTCCCAGTCTTCACTGTATCCTCAGTGCAAACATTCCCATCTTTCTCACTTCCTACACGGCCCTGTCTACTGTCACCATCTTCCCCCTACACGGCCCTGTCTACTGTCACCATCTTCCCCCTTCAGGTTGAGTGAAGGCATGATTTAATGTGACAGGCATCTGTTTCTGCCTGCACGCCATGTGCACTAATCTTATTTTTGTTTTCTATCCCCAGAAGAGGCCTTACAGGCATTTTCCTTACACTGCTGTGTATGTCCTTTCTGATGTAATCTACTGCTCCTCCCCTTTACTGCAGGAGAAGGTTAGTCTTGTCCCTGAAAATCAAACCATGTGTCCTTCACTATCTCAGTTAGTAGACTATAATATGTATTCCTTAATTGTATGTTCTTTATTCCCACATTTGCTGCACCTTTGGAGGGGACATACATCCTGTGGTCTAAGTTCAAACAGAAAAAGAATGTTTTAGGATGGCCCCAAAATGTAAAAAAAAACAAAAACATTTTATATCATTTACAACACAAGCACTAAACAAGTGAAAATAGCATTCTGTACAATTTTTAGTGTTATCCTTGCTTCCCAATCAGCATTCCAAATACACCTGTTATCACAGCACTTTTTAACATCTAAAAAGCAGGCTGGCATTATATTTCATAATAGTTTTTTTACATCCATATATTCAACATCAACACTTTTCAGTTAAAAAATATCTACAAGGAGAAATTGGAAATAAAATATTCCTTATAAACTTCATGGTCCTGTTTTTTTTGTTGTTTTTTGTATCAGAAAGGTTCACACATTTAAATGCCAGTTCATGTTTTTCAAAATTCACTTCAGCAAAACTTTCATGTCCCAGTTGAATAACAGCATGCAAATCCATAGGCACAAATCCTAATGGCTAACATAATCCCACAGTATATGTCATTCCGGGTCCCATTCATAAGACCGAAATGCCGATTCCCCGACGCGGAAATCACCGACGCCAGATGACCGACAGGTACGTATACCGACAGGGTGATTCACCGACAGTGGAAAGACCGACAAGGGTAATCTGCGATCGCGACCCGGTAAGTGTCACGAAAGTGGAGGTAGGAGTGGTCAGGTAAGTGAGTTAGGGTTAGGGTGCAGGTAGGTGATGTGTATGTTAGTGTCGGAGCTTGGGCTAGGGGTGTGTAAGTGAGTTAGGGTTAGGGTGCAGGTAGGTGATGTGTGCGTTAGTGTCGGAGCTTGGGCTAGGGGTGTGTAAGTGGGTTAGGGTGCAGGTAGGTGATGTATGCGTTAGTGTCGGAGCTTGGGCTAGGGGTGTGTAAGTGAGTTAGGGTTAGGGTGCAGGTAGGTGAAGTGTGCGATAGTGTCGGACCTTAGGGTTAGGGTTTGGGTCAGGGCTAGTGTGTATGGTATGTAGTGTCGCGTGTTGTTTACGTTCCGTGTGTCGGTGTTTTGGTGTTCGGTGTTTTGCGTTGTCGGGTTTGTGTCGGGTTTGTGTGTTGTCGGTTATTTGGCATCGGTGAGTTTTGTGTCGGGGAATCGTCGTGTCGGTGTTTAGAAGTAGACCCGTCATTCCATATTTTGTCCATATGAATTACAGGGATTAGTTCTCTGTGAAAAATGTTTTCTTTTTGTAATCTCCAGTTGCTGCAATACTTACATAAATAAGTGTTGGGTTTTGTTACTGTGATTCTCTGGTTCACTCTCTCTCTCTCTCTCTCTCTGCTGCTGCTTCTCTAAACTCTCAGCCTTCCACATCATATACAGCACAATCACCCAAACCCAATGTATGCCTGGGAATAATAGTTACATCATCACAGTTACTGAAACCACTTTCTATCAAATCACCTCAGCATAAAGCAAACTCATCTGCTGGTTCATTCAACATCACTGACACCAAAATTTATCTAGTAATCATTCAAACTGTTGTGCAACCGTTTCAATCATTTCATTAATGTTTTCATTTCAAGTTACTCCTTCCATATTATGGGTAGTCAGTCTCTGCTGTTCCAGTCCTCTGCCATATCAGGCTGTCCCAGCGAAGTAAGTATGCAAATCTCCCTGGTGGCTTTGTCCTGTAATCCTTATGAATACCATTTCAGGTCTCCCCTGAAGAGAGTTTGCAGGCCTAGTGGAACTAACCCAGTCAACAATGCACAAACTTGAGATTTTTCAAAACATTTACAAATGGAATTCCATAGCAGCACATACTACTTTGACAGAATGCTTTCTAAAATGACTACCCAGAAAGTTTGAAGTACCACATAGTTAAAAAAAAAAAAGTTATATACACCTACAGAACAATCATCATGAGTTAAAATGGGTGCACAGAACTGTTTTAACTAAAATACAATACAAAGTATACAAATTATCACAGAGA
This sequence comes from Protopterus annectens, assembly GCF_019279795.1. Classification (NCBI taxonomy): domain Eukaryota; kingdom Metazoa; phylum Chordata; order Ceratodontiformes; family Protopteridae; genus Protopterus; species Protopterus annectens. The sequence goes on along the minus strand of NC_056731.1, from coordinate 1,117,744,463 downwards.
CCCATGTTATTGAATATGTACTCACAGTACCCATTAATTATTAGTGGTGCTTTTTGCTGTCTTCCCTGACATTGTGCAACCTAGAGTATGAGTGTATATAAGTTAGAGAAGGTGTGAGTGCAGTCTTCTACTACACCAAGTGACAACTATTTCTTTATATTAAGAGGAAAAAAAGACGATTTTGATAATCACGTGTTACTGGCAATGACTTCCAAATAAATTATCGATTGTGAACATATAATACATAAACTACTAAATACAAAATTAAAACTAAAAAAATTCAGACATCCATTTTTTCTGTGCAATAAAGCACATTGTGCAGGGTACAGAGAGTATGTAGCCTTTTGTGCCTTACTTTCGACTTAGCTTATCATACTGATTCATAAAGTTTGTAAATATATAGCTTACTATTAAGTGCATATTTACACATACTGAAAATCACAATGCTATACAAGTTGCAAAAATAGTAAAACCCTAAGTATGTAGTGTAAGATTTTCTAAATAAATTAACAGAAATGTCTGCCCACAAAAAAATGGACGTGTAGCTAGACTGATGCAGCAGCAGCACAGCAACTCTCTCTGGGACACTAGCAAACCTGGTTTTGGGAATTGACTCAGACTACTGGTAGGGTTGGCTGAGGCACAGCAAGGATAAAGTGGTGTGGCTAACAGCCAGCTTTCCTAAACAGGGTGAAGGTCTGGAGAAAATGGATGCCTGACAAACCTCTGCTGGAGATCATGAGTTTCACATATTGTCTCTGAAATTAGAGGGATGTGGCAGTCACTGCCTGATGTCTTTGCCCTAGCCACACTCCACAGTTGGGGACTATGATTGGCAGCCACGAGGATAATAGCGCTCACCTCCATGTTCACAATTCTCCTTAGGATCTCTGTGACAATGAGCTATTGGGATGTCAGCCTCACTTGCACTTGGGTGACCCCATTTGGTGAAGGGTCACAACTGCAGTACCTAATCAACAGAAACTGGAAGAACTGGGGTTCAGACAAATAAGCCAAGGAGAACATTCAAAGGTTGCACAGGGGTGTAAAAATTGCTAATATACAAAAAAGAATATTCTGATACAAATGCATTAAGGTTTCTAGTATTAAGCATCTAAATGCATGTGCATGTTCAGAATTATACTTTAAAGGACTACCATGAAAACCTAAATTAAGCAGAACTGAAATGCATCAACCCTGCTCAATGTGAATTACTTAAAACATCACAAATAAACACATACTTTTGATGATTTAAAAAGATATATTACCTATGAAACAAATGCACTTTTCACAGTACACCCCTATACTCTAGTCTCTAAATGTATATACTCAGAAGTTGCACAACCACAGCGGTATACGTGCACACTCAGGTTTAATTTTCATGACTAAACTATTCAAATAACTCAAAGACACTGCAAATAAAGTTAGCATGTTTAGTATAAAAGCATGCAGGTTACAGCCTTTCCAAACAGAGGGTTGCAACACAGCATATCTTCACTACAAACACTTAATATAATTTAGTCTTAAAAGCTTATTATGTATTATTTACAACAATTCAAGCTTCTGCCTATTTCCTTTATTCAACAGGTGAACTACAACAATTTTGACAGGTCAACAAAATGAAATTTCATTTAACAATGCAAACTTTCTTCTAGACACGCTTATTAGATAATTTGATATGGAACTATATGCTTCTATATTTATGATGTATATGTGTACATGTTAATGTATATGCATACATTCTAAAAAAGGACATTGATAAAGGGTTTGATAAAACATGTTTTACATTATAGTTTTCCTTGCCCATTTTACATTGAATTGCTAGTTAACAATTCATCAAATGTGGTCTATCATCATCTTCTTTCAGCTGTTCTCGTTAGGGGTCGCCACAGCGGATCATCTGTTTCCATTTCTTCCTGTTCTCTGCATCTTACTCTGTCACACCAACCACCTGCATGTCCTCTCTCTCCACATCCATACACCTTATCTTAGGCCTTCCTCTTTTCCAGTTACCTGTTAGCTTCATCCTTAGCATCTTTTTCCCAATATACTCAGCATCCCTCCTCAGCACATGTCCAAACCAACGTAATATTGCCTCTCTGGCTTTGTCTCCAAACCTTCCAACCTGGGCTGACCCTCTAATATACTTATTCCTAATCCTGTCCACCCTCGTCACACCCAGTGCAAATCTTAACATTTTTAACTCTGCCACATCCAGCTCTAACTCCTGCCTTTTTGTCAATGCCACTGTCTCCAACCTATATAACATAGCTGGTCTCACTACCCTCGTGTAGAACATCCCTTTCACTCTTACTGGTACTCGTCTGTCACAAATCACTCCTGACACTCTTCTCCACCCACTCCATCCTGCCTGTACTCTCTTCTTCACCTCTCTTCCACAATCACCATTACTCTGAACTACTGATCCCAAGTATTTAAACTCATCCACCTTCGCCACCTCTACTCCTTGTATCCTCACCATTCCTCTATCCTCCCTCTCATTCACATAGATATATTCTGTCTTAGTCCTGCTGACCTTCATTCCTCTTCTCTCTAGAGCATATCTCCATCTCTCCAGGGTCATGGCCGAAATCTATTACTGTCCAATACAGCCTCACATGCAGCTACAGAGTCCTAATCCCCAACAGCCAGCCATTATTTCTGCGACCATCAAGTCTAACAAGTGGAAGAGTATTCTGCAGTCATCTTCCACATATATATATATTAAAAAATATCTTCAAACAATGCAAGAAGAAAGGCAGTCCAGAAATAAAAATTAGCAAAGAAAATTTAAGTAGGACAGCCCTAGCAGAAAGTCACTAAAACTGAAAAATAAAATCATTTAACGTTATTTTTCAACAAATTCTAATAAATGTGACAAACCTAATATTGTGTGATCAAATTTTCAACAAACCATCTATGGACTACCACTGCCACTTCTTTGTGTAACTTAAATCCAAAATTCAATTTACGAAGACAAGTATGACAGATGTTAAAGATCAAGCTACACAACAGCACAAATACTTTAATAGGTCACTAAGAAGTACAACTACCCTCAAAATTTCATACCAAAATTCCTTGCACAGCAATCACTTAAAAGGACAGCAAACTTTTTAATTATTTTCAAATGTCCATAAAACTGGCAAAATTTAATATTCCAAGTTCATGACATCAACACAACATCTATGGATCACAGTCAACCGTCAAACTAAGTAATGGCACCAAATTTGTGTAGCTATGATCTAAGATCTGAGTTACAAAAACAACTGCAACACATTTACAAATTCAATAGTTCAATGACACAAACATGTTTGGCAGAAGTGTACGTAAACTGGCCACTCGGGAAATTTAAATAACAACATTCTACAGAGCTGAACTGCTGCAACCCTGAAAAAAGAAATCAATTATTTAAAACTGGCAATTCACCTTTGTAAACATAATTTTCAACAAATGCATGCAATGCTGGCAAAATATAACATTTTGTGCTCAGATTTTCAAAATCGCATATATGGATCAGTACCATCTCCTGAAATGTGATGATAAATTTATCTGAATTTGGATCCAAAACAGGATTTGTAAAATTACTGAGATACACCTGAAACTGGAACAGCACTACAGCAAACATAAGTGACAGAAGAGTGCTTAAAATGACTATCCTGTAAATTTGACAAAAATTCCATAGTTATAACCATGCATAACATACAGGATTATGATCAAGACCGGACCACAACAGTTGTTTGTGACATGGATGTCACAAAATTCACTCAAGAGAAAGGCTTGTGTGGTGATTCTTATCAACATTATGACTAACAACTCTGCCATAATTCTTTATAGCAGTAGCTCAAATTTAAGTGCAGATCCTGCATTCTTCATATTCTTTCTCTATTGGAATTCAGAAAGGGAGTTTAGCTGTTTGAGTGAGGTAAGCTGTAGCATGCAGACTGCTAAATGTAGCAGTCAACTTGCTACAGTTTAAGAAACAATTTTATATGCCTTGCTGTTCTTCTAAAGAGCTGAAACAGGAATGGGTGGGCATCTGGCTTGGGAAGAAACATTAAAAGGGCAGACCTTAGGAAGGAGGAAGCATGCATTTTGGACAGCCAATCTTCTGGAGTACAGCAGGCTTTTTTTTTACTCTTCCAATGAAGAAAGCAGACATTTTTTTTGAAGAGTTTGGGAGGCAGGAGACTGTGTAGTATATGAAGCTTCAACTGGTCTAATCCACTAGTAGCTACTGAAAAAAAATGTCTGAGCACAGTGTTTTACAGTTTTCAAAGCAGAGAAAAACAATTCTGCCACACAGACAGTGACAAGAAGCCAAGGGTACCTCTGGACTAAACACTTTAAAAGCTGTTGACACTGCATTCTGCCTTTTCTGAGGCAGATAGAAGCATTTTACATATTTAAAAGATGTTCTAGCTTCCTACCATAGTTCTACAGTGGTCACTGTGTATGCTTTAATATGAGACAGGAGCATAATCACTGAAAACCATGCATAACAGAAATTATTACGCACCTCTGATGCCACAGACATATATAACAAGCTCATTTTTCTTAGTTTCAGAGCAGAATATCTAACCTAACGGATTGATATTTACTGCTATCCTACCCACATCAACAAGCATTTATCATGCTACCCATTGTTATCAATTAAATGACCTCCTCCTCAATCAACCAATAAAGGGGGTGTGTGTAAAAAATGAAACTGTGGATTCAAAAATGTCACCTTACTACAGATTAGGAAATTTTCTTTTTTGCTCTTCTGGTGAAGAGCTGGAACAGGAAGGAGTGGGCATCTGGCTTCAGAAGAAAAGAGTAAAAAGGTAGACCTTAGGAAGGAGGAAGCATGCATGTTATAGAGCCAATCTACTAAAGTAAAGCAGGCTTTATTTTTAACCTCGTCCAATGAAGAAAGTGGGCATTTTTTATGAAGCGCTAAGGAGGCCAGTGACAGTTTGGAGACAGCCTCAAGCACTATAAAAGCTAGCCACACCTTTCCTATGTAGTATATGAATCTTCAGCTGGTCTAATCTACTAGTAGCTACTGAAAAAAAATGCCTGAGCACGGTGTTTTACAGCTGTGGTTGTTTACTTTAAATTTAGGTAGTTTCTGTAGTTTTTTTGGATAGAATGTGTTACAGAAACTACGAAAATTTCTAGTAAACAGCTACAGCTCAGTAACATGAACAGGAAGCAGCATTACAGAGAAATGAATAAATAGACTAAGCATATGCTGAGAATGGTTTATGTGAGGTATGAAATACTTTGTAATGTACGATCACAGAACTCAATTTGTGACTTCTGTTTTTTTCCACTTGTTATGAAATTACTTCCCTAAGCCTAAAGCACAACACGTATCATGTATCACACATCAAACCCCCTATATTATTAGCCTGGTTCACACAATCAGTCCTTTAGGATTCTCAACACACTGCACTCAGAGTAACCCAATTTACCAAAACAGTTTATTTCAGCAGTCTTCCTTTAAAATTGGAACTCAAGAGCTGCTTGCACTTGACAAAAGGAAATAAACATTTGCAAGCTCCAGTCCTTTACTAATGGCAGTTTCTACAACCACTCATATGACTTCGAGTCCGTTTAACCCATCAGAGTTTAGTTTTAAATAGTGCAGTCTCTCATACAAAGCCAAGCTTCTTCAAAGACATGGCATAGTCTTTATGCAATTCAGGCTCTCACAAAAAGCACTGAATCTCTGGTTCAATTAAATAAACAGCTTCAAACTGTACAGGTCTTCCTTCATTTTAGTGCACTAGCTTAATAAAATAAAAGAAAATCAGAGGACATCTTAAATTCAGCAAAACACAATTGCACAGTAACTGCAGTTTATTGGAGAACTTGGCAAACTAAAGAAATTCAATTAAAAAAAGCTGAAGCCAGGTGTTACTAAATAGTTTACAGCTAGGCAACTTCACTCCATGTGCTTCTTGTGAGTCAGGCCCTGAACAACACTTCCCCATACTACCTTCTCAGTGCAGAACTTGGGAACTGTGCAGCTGTGGGTGCCAAAGAAAAGGGTTGAAAATAGAGGGCATCGGAACTGTCATGAGGTGACCCAGTCCAAATGACAACTGTGGTCAGGGTGTAAACTTTCTGCAGTAAGCAATGGTTGTTTGTTGCACAGAATAATTGTTGTTTCTTAGGGAGTGGATACTGTTGGCTAAAGTTTTATTTATTTATTTTGTTTTTTTTTGTTGCTGTTTTACTTTATCTCCTCTGTTTAACTGTGCTGTCACCCATTTGCTTGCCATATCTGAAGGCTTCAGATGAGCTGTGCTGGAAGCACATGAGCAGAAGAGGTACTTTTTTTTCATATAAATGCACAGAATTGCCTTGACATAGTAAGGAGCCTTTTTTAAAGATCCTAATTTTCAGTTGTTTTATCTCTGTTACTATATTCACTACTTCTAGTACAGTTGGTTTAGAATTTGATTTCCATTTTCTAGTAATTGCTTTTTTGGCAGCCACAATAATTAGATGCAGTAAAGCCTTACTATGTCTAGGCAATTCCAATTCTTTATCATAGCTCAATAAAATAATTTCCCTAGTTATACCAATCTGCTCACCAAGCAACTCTGACAGAGTTGTCTGCAGGGAATTCTTAAACTCTGCCAACTCATTACACTCCCTGAAAATATGTTCCCAATTACATCTTTCTTCCTCATCACACCTATCTTTGCTATCTACCTGAGGAAAAATTCTCTGGATTCTACTTGGGGTATAAAATATTTACATTTTAAAGCAAAAATCCTAAATCTTTGCTCGGGGTATAAAAATATCTACATAAGCATTTCAAAGAAAAATCCTAAATCTTCTAGATTTTGTTGCATATTTGGAGACATATGTATATCCACTATTATTTCTTTGTGAATTGCTTATCCAGTCTCTCTTCCTAATCCTTTCTAACCTCCTCTGATTATTATAGTTATCATGCAATATTTTATGTGCTCTACTAATAATTCTTTAACAGCACCTTCTGTTCTAGATTCTAACTCTACCAGTGCTAGTCCTTCATTTAGGACTTACCCTATTTTGTTCTCTTTGCCTATACTCTGATATCAATCCTTGACAGGAAAGGCAATCCCTAACCTGCAGTCCAAACAAATTCTTGGCCTCTTCCCACTCTATTACCTTTCTCACTCCAGTTATTTGCTCCCGATACCTTGGTTCCAATAAATTCCAGCTACTTCTTGCCTATTGTCTGTATCCCTAATTTCCATAATCCCTATCGATAGAATCTCCATTCTCCATTCCCATGTTAGCTTAGTTCTTTCTGCTACATTATGAACACAATGTTCTGTATGATTACTGTCATTCTCCTTAAAGGTCTGCATCAAAAGTCCCAGTCTCTCCTTGTTTCTTGAACCCCCCCCCCCCATTTCATCATCATCCCTTTCCACTTTGATATAAAGGCTTTTGCTTGTGCTATGGATAGGAGCCTTAACTGTGTAGCTCTGAAATACCCCTTCAAATCGAGTAATCCCAACCCGCCTTGTTCTACTGGAAGAATCAGATTATCCTACTTAACTACTGTGTCTTCCCCTCTCAGATAAAATCCTTCATCTCTTTATTAATTGCTATCCACAACTTCTCCTCTGATTGATAAAAAATATGCCTGACCTGTGTATAAGACTAAAGGGACTAAACATTTTAACTGCTTGTATCTTACTATCCATATATAACAGAGCTTCCAATTTATCAGTGTTTGTATTACCTTTTGTTTAGTCTCTTCCCATATATCTTTAGCTGCCACACCGGAATAATTTTTAATCCACAATCCTAAATACTTCATTTTATCATGTCCCCATAAATATGGATATTGTTGATCCAATTCATAATTTACTGATACTGCCTTTGTTTTAGCTTCATTAATTCTGTATCATGAAAAGACCTGAAACTGTCTCAGAATGTTCTACAACAATGTCATGTGTCCTTTTCTGGTTTTATCGGGTATAAAATAAAATCATCTGCAAATAGAGCCAGCTTTTCTTGAGTACCATACCAATTATATCCTTGAATTTCTGAGTCCCTTATTTTCTTTACCAATAGTTCTGAACATAATGCAAATAACAAAGGGGAAAGAGGACACCTCTGTGTAGTTCCTCTGCTCAAGCAGAAATTATCAGTGAGGACCTCACCCACTTTATTTTTTTCCTCAGATCCCTCATATATCCTGCTAATCAACCTTACCATTTCATGAGGGAATGCAAATGCTTCAACTCCCCTGATTAACCAGCTTACTCTGTCAAATGCTTTCTCTGCATAACAACAGTGGTACTTTCTTACATTCTGCTTCCCTCTGGATCATCAATGTTCTGCTAATGCTGTCAAATGTCACCCCCCCCCCCCAACAAAACCACACTGATCCACATCTATCAATTTTAGCACCACTTTTTCCATTATTTTAGCTATTATAGACAAACACTTTACAACTGTGGTTTTGTCTTGAAATGGGCTTGTATGAAGCTGGATCCGATGGATCTTTACCCTCTTTAGTTATTACAGCTACCACTGCTTTCTTCAAGGATGGTGGTACTTCTCCTCTTAAAATATTGTTAAACAAAACTTCCCAGATTCTTTATCACTTTTTCCCTTCTAGCTTCCAAACTTCCACAAGAATACCATCTATTCTGGAGTACTTTCCTATAGATTGGTTATACATCAATATTTTTATCTCATCTCCTCCTATTCTGTTAGTAACTGAGCCTCATCTACCTCTAACCTTGGCATACTTAATGCTTCCATAAAAATTTAAATTTGCACCTTTTCTCGGTTTCCATATTTTTCTGCTTTATATAAACTTTATAATAGAGTTTCCAAAAGATTTCTAATACCTCTACAGGTCCTCTTATCGTCCTTGTTATAAGCTCCCTAAGCTTGGTGACAACCCTTTCTACTTTCTATTGCTTCAGTCATTGTGCTAAAAGTTTTTGTGCTCTCGAGTTACTATCAAAAAGTTGCTTAACAGCAATCTTTACAAACTTATGCATATTATTGATGTAATCCCTTATTTTCTGTTTAGCATTCTGCAGTTAATCCTCGTCTTGTTCTGTGAGATTCCCCCTATTCTGCAATACTTTAGCATTTGTCAATCTCTCTAAATTCTTGTCACTTCTTAAAAATATTTCCCTTTCTTTTATTTCCAACCTTATTTTTAAACTTCACTTTAATTTTATCCCACTTCCTAGCTATATTTTCAGAAGAAATTTCTATCTTCTCTAATAGCTCCTGAATAATTTCCACTATCCATTCCTTAAATTCCTCTTTTTTCAACAGATACATGGAAAAATTCCAGTGTCTCATTTTTATTTATTAACCTTTTTATTTTATTTTTAGAGCGGGATCTGAAGCAGTTATTGGGTGCACATCAAGACTTTTAAATGAAATGCACATGTTCCTGTGAAATGTAATTTTTTTTACCTTGGGGAATATGTAAATTCACTTTGAACTCCTAGCACTGAATTCACATCTTCCATGCCAAACATTTTCATAAATTTCTTCAAACGTCTACCCTCCTTTGTTATACTTTCACTTCTGGGTTCCCCAAACGCATCTTCACTGCTGCAAATCAAATGCCACTCCCCACCTATAAGTAATATTCCCTGATGAAAGCCGATTATTTCTCCAAAAATGTTCTTAAGCTCCACTGTAGCAGTTTTAGCTGGAATATAAATACATGCCAATGTAATCCTCCCCCCTTGCCAGTAGCCTTTTAGTACTACAAACCTATTATCTTTTTTATCCTCATCTATAACTATTGGAGCTCCTTTTGCAATCAATATAAGTTGTGACATCTCCCTATGGGCCAGGAATCAAGCAGCCTGAATCCTCACCACTGACACTGGTGAGGGACATTCATTCGGAACAAAGATAGATAAACACAGTACTTCCAGAAGCAGCTCTCTGCACCAAGTGCAATTTCCCTTAACGGCACACAGGCAGCGCACACAGTCCAGGGCTTGGGTTTCACTCTCCCTCCAGGCCCCCAGTAAGACTCCTCACTGGCATAGCTATAGAGTTGCGTTCTCAGCAGAGTGTCCTAAGCCAAGTCTTCCACCACCCTCTCTGTGTGTGTCCGCTATTTGGAGCAGGGACACAGAGCACTGGTCACACACACACACACACACACCTGGGAAAGGCTGCTACAGATTTACTAGTTATGACCCTCTGCCTAAACTACAGGGTAGACATTGCCACCAGGACACTCCAAAGCCAGCTACTCTAAGGCTCTTACAAGGGTATCCAATTACACTGAGTGAAATTAATACTAATACAAACAGTAATATTTGACCATTGTAGTAAGTCTTTCAGGAGTGACCACAATGTCACCAAATAAATATAAATACTCAGAAAGGTTAAAATATTCTCCAAGGGACCAGCCACAATTAAAAGTTTAAATACATTTAATAACACATAATAAAAGAACATGAAAATACTACATATCCATTTACACTAAACACCAGAGTTTCAATCACAGGGTTGGGAGGGTGGCCTAATGGTTAAGGTGTTTGCCTTACAAACACAAGGTACAGGGTTTGAATCTCACAGGGGATAATTGGCTAGGCTTAAAATGGCTCGCAAGGGCAGTTAGCCTAGTACGAATCTATGAACCTATGAACAGGAAATATTAAAAAACAATACAGCTGGATAAATTCACAGAGATGCAGAAAAAACAGTACTTAACTAATCTCATTATATTTTCTTGACTGATCTGAAGTAGTACTAGTTCCTGGTTACTTACTAGAGCAAGGCAAGATGAAGTGGGTGAGAGATCCTTCTATATCAGGCTCCAAAAACAGACTGCTCTGAGACTTCTGTCTCATCTAGTATTAAATCATCGTTTCAGTCCTGGACTACAGAATGACATCACATACATCTTGTCATGTGACTTCTGGTTCCCATACTACTCCCTTTACTAGAAACTGAACTAGAATATCACACATATCTGTTATCAAACACACAGCTAGAGCTTTGCTAAGATGTATTACAGCATCTGGAAGCTATAAAATCATTTCAACACTTAAACCCTTCCAGGATAGCAATTAGTTCACTGCTGAAGACAATACAGCAGAATTCCTAGCCCTTGTTTTCACAGATATTTCATCTCTGGCTGCAATCAAAACTGTAAAATACAATCTTCATGGCCTAAATTAAGTAATTTAATTTCAGGATATTTTTCTAAAAGTTAGCTGGGGCTCAGCATAACCTATTCTCTTCCCGTACCCTGTTACAATATACACATTTAATCAGTTACAATAGTAGTCTGACATACATGTATTTCTTTTTCTGTCCAGCAGGACCCACTGTTGGTACATTTTTTTTTAACACAAACAGCTTTACAAACACATTTTCAGCACAAACACCTGTACAAATCAGTTTGATATACAAATTACATATAATTCTTTACAAAACTCAGGCTAGCTATGCTGGCATATGTTACACATCCACTGCCTTACTTCTGGCATACTGACAATACCTCACATAGTCACATAAGTACTCTTATTTTCCTTTGTCCCAAGTATTCCAATGAATAACCATCCTGAAAACTTTTCTTTATCAAATTCACATGTTCATTTCTTTCCAAGTGTCTCTACTGTAGCATAGTTATTTGCACTCTTCATTTCTTAATATAGTTAAATAATCTTTTTGTATTTACCTGTGAGACCATTGACAAATATCATTACAGAAAATATCATTGTATTAAATAGTTATTATTCCCACCTTTTACATACAACAGCTTTTTTCTTAAATGTTTAGTCAAGCTTTTTTGTTACATGCATACACTGTTTGGCAGATTGAACTTTGTATACAGCTGCTTCTCATCATACCCACCCTCGAAAATATCATATCCTGGTTTATTCACAACTTAGACTATGAAACTCTCATTCTTGGTGATGTCAATATAGACTGGTCCAAACTTACTACTGACTCACCACAATCCAGCATCAACTTACATGGTTTCCATCAACTAATTACATCCCCCACCCATTTCAATAAAAACTTACCTTCCAGTCCCACCATTAACTGGATACTCACCAACTCTCCTCACCTCTACCATAGCCCATGTACCCTACCTGACTCCTTAAGTGATTACCTCCCCACCTCTATCCTTAGACACACCTCCCAGACACACAAACCACACCTATTTAGAGATTGTTGTAAGCTCTAACTTCAATAAAGTACAGTTTTGTACCTACCATAAATGTAGAAGCGAGATTAGTTTGTGATCTGATCTCACCAGTGAGGGTGGTGTTGAACATTGTGCTCCCATGTTCGTGATGATGAGATCAAGTATGTTATCTCCTCTTGTGGATGGTGACTAGTTGTTCCATGGCATTTGAGTTTATGAATTCCAGGAACTTTTGGGCTAGGGTGTTTGGGCGAGTAGTGTTCCCAGTCTATATTAGGGTATTGAAGTCACCTAGTATGATGGTGTTTGGTGATACATTTATCCCTCTAGTGTTTTCAGGAAGGCCATGTGAGGTTCCTGAGTTTGTGAGGGTGGCCTGTAACATGCTACAATTTGCAGAGCAGTCTTGCCTATGGTTAATTGCACCTGGATGGTCTCCGATGCATCGTGCGTTGCCACCACTTGAGGTGATGAATATGGATACCCCCTCCTTTGGTATTGTCCGGATTTTGGGGCCGGAACGCATGATATGAGGTAAAACCTGACAGGCTGGGTGCTCTCAGGAGCCTTGAACCAGGTTTCTGTCACAGCACAGACATCGATGTTCTCCATACTGAGAAGGGCCTCGCATTTTGAGATTTAGACTTCTGGCATTGAGCAGCATTACCCTTAGTTTTTTTCCTTTTTTGTGTTCTACGGTGGTAGGTTTAGAATTTGAGCCTTGCCTAAAAAGGCACTTTGGGGGTGGCAAGAGCCTTTGCCCATATCCGTAATCGCAGGGTGACAGGTGCAAGCCGCCCTCATAAGCAGCGTGGCTTTTCCAGCATGTCATCCCAGGCAGACAGACACTGGATCCCCTTTGAATGACACCAGTGTTTAAGCCAATTGTTAAAGCTGATCATCTTATCTCTGTATTGTGGCATCATTCTTGGTGAAGGTAGGATACTGCTCAAGGTCAGGGTCATACCTGCCTGGGCTACAATCAGAGAGCTCCTCAATGTCTCTTTTCATGTAGTCCAGGAGTCAGGTCGTTTACACCAGCGTGGACAATGACTGAGTCATATTTGTACCTGCTGTTGAGAGACCTGAGTGATTCTAGCCCGACAGGCAGCTTACTGTGACCTTCTCCTTACTCAGTCTGGTGAGCGGGATGTCAGTGTGTCTGACTATGGAGTCACCAATGACTAGTGTGTCTGGCATTGTGTTTGGCCTTAAGGGCTGTGACTGTTTGACACTCTGACTGTGAGGTCTATGTGTTGCAGGTGTTGTGTTCTGAGGTGGTGGTTGTTTGGGTGTCTGCTTTGGTGGCCTCTGCTGTTTTGGTAGATTTTTGATCAGAGCCTCCGAGTATGTCTTTGTGTGTAAGGATAAATCTGTATTCCTCTTAACCTGAAAAAGGCTATCACTGGAGCCAGAACCTTTGTGAACACTCTAGTAGATAAGCCAAAGGGCAATGCAGAGAACTGATAATGTAAATTTCCAGCCCGAAAACGCAGGTACCTCCTGCAACTGGGCCTGATAGGAACATGAAGATAAGCCTCTTTGAGATCCAGAGTTACCATCCAGTGAGCTTTTCCCAACAGAGGTAAAAGCTGTTGTAACGTTAGCATTTTGAACTTTGGAATGTCCAGATAAGTGTTGAGGATAGATAAATCCAAAATTGGTCTCCACGTGTTCCCTTTCTTTGGTACTAGAAACAGAGAATAAAATTCTTGTCCCACTTCTGACAGAGGACTGGCTGTATAGCTCCCATTTGAAGAAGTAAAGAAATCTGCTTGTGAGCCTCTATCCTTTGCCGAGGAGGAACGTCTGGCATGCCTTTGAAAGGAGGCAATGTATGGAAATAGAACTTGTAGCCTCGGTTTATAATGTCCAATACCCATTTGTCCTGGGTGACTAAAAGCCAGTTTTGCTTGAAGAGTGCTAACTTTCCTCCCAAAGGAGCTGCCAGGGAAGAAGAATCTGGCAGCTGAAAATGCAGGTCATTGGGCCTGTTTACGAAAGGACTGGCCTGCCCTCACCTGCAGATTGTGCAGGTGAACTCAAGGTCTAGGCCTGAATGTACTGCGCTCTGCCCCTGCCAGATCTACCCCTAGACTGAGAATCAGAAGAAGGGTAGGTCCACCTTAGTAGGCCAATTTCTACTAAACTTTGGAGGTTGCACCTGCAAAAATCTTTAACAGTCTGCATGGACTTAGCCTTGTCTTCCATTTTCTTCAAAACCGACTCCACAGGGGACCAAACAAAACTTCAGACTGTAAAGGGGCATCCAGAATTCTAGTCTTAACATGCTCGGACAAATTCTGATCCTTAAGCCGAAGAACTGAACCAGTGGCAGCCACCCTAGAAGAGGCCTGTACAGCATCAAAACCACACTGCAAAGAATGCTTACCCACCTGTTCAGAGACATGTACTAAATCCTGCAATTCTTTACACTCTATGCCCTCTGCCAAAGCATCCACTTTAGATTTTAGCTGAGAAAGGAGGAAATTCTGATATTTCAACATATGAAACTGGCAATTTAAAGCCCTCATTGCTAAAGTAGAAGAGGTATACACCTTCTTACCCCATCTATCCAAAGCTCTAGCTTCCTTATCTAGAGGAACGGATTCTTTACAACAGAAGCTCTAACACCCTTAGGCCCCTGACTAATAGTTTCTGGGTCCGCCCTAGGACTCTTATACAGATATTTATGAGCCTCGGGCACCCTGTAATACCTGTCGGTTTAACTGGCGGGAGGCAAAGAATCTGGATTAAGGGAAGCCCGAGAAAACATCTTGAACAACATCCAAAACAGGAGGTATAGCCAAGGGTCTATGCTGTGGTAAAACAAGAATTCCCTAAGCCTCTTCCGTGAATCAGAGAAATCCTGTCCTTCCCACTTAAAATGCTCCCTCATGGAATGCAGAGTTTCTGAAAATGAAAAATCCTCTGGAGGAGAAGCAGAAGGAGTGGAATCCTCTGCATCAGAATCGATAAGGGGGAAAATCTTGAATATCTTCAGCAGAAGAGTCTGAGTCCTCTGAGGCCTGATCCAAACTTTCCAACTCTGGCTCCACCCTGGGCCTCTTATCAGGAGGGGGCATAGAACCTCTAATTAAAGTAATCAAATCTTCTGCCATTTTAAGCATGTGCTTTTTAGGCACAGACCCTGAAGTACCTGGAGGAACACCAGAGGAAGGCAAAACAGACCTGCCCCTAGAAGAAGCCTTAGAAATAGTAGCAGAAGGCCTAACCACCTTAGGCATAGAAGGGAGAACAGTAACCTGAGAGGCCCCTACAGCTTGACCTGACTCCTGTGAGGCCACATCCTGCAAAATCAAAGTTTCCCCCTGAGACTCAACAGAAACTTCAGCTGGATCCACCTGCTCCACTGTAGTTTCTAGGACCGGCGTCCAACGGACGAATCAACCTGTCTAGGTTTCAAGAATTTGTCTTTGCGCTTCTTCGTGGGAAGCGGCATCGGAGGATCCGGCGGCATATTATAATTACACCGCTTACCAAAGACTAACCTGGCACAATCTAACCTTCTTTTATAGTGCGCTTATTAAACCTAGCACAAAACCGACACCCGACTACGTTGTGGTCCGTCCCAAACAAGGAATGCAAAGAGAGTGATAATCCCTATGCGGTATCTGTTTCCACAAGAAATACAATTATTCACTTTTTCTGACATCCGGAATTAACTGAGGCAAGAAAAACAAAAATTCTTACTTAGCCCAACTTGGTTTTGATCTGAAACTCAGAATACGGTTTCAGAATCGGCACTTGCAACGCTGCTTCTGCATCGGACCATGCGGCAAAGACTGAGGATATGGCGTCGGTCATGTGCTTTTTACCCTGACGCCTGATGTCAGATTTGGCGCCCATGCCCGACGTCAGCCTAATACTTTGGTATTCGGGCCGACCGAGGACAGCGGACTACCCCATATGTAAGGACTGCAGCAATGTGAGATGAAGAACATCACCCAGTTTAATTCCATGCTATGCAGTATTGATTGGTCCATCCTTAAACACATCCCTCTTGATGATGCTGTCATTAAATTCAACAACATTTTCCTAGATACCCTTAATTCCCTTGCTCCCTCCAGGAAAATCAGAATTCAATCAAACCATGCTCCATGGCTCTCTAAAGATACTGGAGCACTAATGCATACCAGGGATAGCACCTGGAAGTTGTGGCTTAAAACCAGGCATACTCCCCATCTACTTAAATACAGACAATTATGTAACCTAGTTAAGAAATTGGTCACCAAAGACAAGACCTCTTGCTACAACTCTCCTCAACTGGACAAGTCTAACCCGTGCAACTTCTGGACTACTCTTAACAAAATACTTTACCCTGGCAAGCCTTCTAGCCCATCACCCTACCCCAACAAATCACCTCCTGAAATTGCTACCCTAGTCATCAAATACTTCATTGACACTATCCAAAACCTTACACCCTCAAATACTAATGCTGACACTATCACTACTACCAACAACCCTCATAGCCAGAATCTCTTCTCATTTAAACCTGTGTCAACTTCCTACATCAAATCCCTTCTTCTTAAGCTTAAACCATGTTCTCCCTCTACAGATAACCTACCTCCTACATTTCTCAAACTCGCTGCTGAATCTATAGCCTATCCTACATCCATTCTCATTAACAGATCTATACAAGAGGCTACAGTTCCTACTATCTGGAAATCCTTCTATACTATCCCACTGCATAAAGATGGCAACTCCACTGATCCATCTAACTATCGTCCCATTGCTATTCTTTCTCCCATCTCCAAATTGCTCGAAAAATGCATACATTCGCAACTTCTCAACCATTTCCTCCAACACAACCTTCTCACTCCCACTCATCATGGTTTCCATCCCCACCACAGCACATCCACTGCCCTCCTCTCTTTCACTCATACAATAGCCAATGCCCTTGATAACAATCAGCTAATATCCTACCTCTTCCTTGAACTTTCCAACACCTTTGACACAGTCTCTCAATCCTATACTACTTTCTAAATTACCTAACCTCAACCTGTCTTCTTCCTCCCTTGCTTGGCTCTCCAGCTATCTCTCAGGTAGGCAGCAATCTGTCAAATGGCTCTCCTGCTCTCCCTTTGTATCTGTTCCAACAGGTGTTCCTCAAGGCTCTATCTTGGGTCCCCTCTTATTTCATATCTTTACAAACGAACTATTCACCTCTTGCAGACAATCTTCTATTATACAATATGCAGACTCTACATATCTCAATCTCCAGTAGTATCACAGACCTTCTCACCCTTACTCAAAACTCCTTTCTATCCACAGAGAAATGTCTGACAATCTGCTTATCCTTAACCCTAAGAAGACCAAGCTCCTGCTCGTTCTCCCCTGCTGTTCTTCCAATCGCAAATCTACATTTACTATAACATCCTCTAATACTCGCACACAACATTGTGTACATCTTCAAATACTGAACTTTTATTCTCCTAACAGGAAATAATGTACCAAACTGACAGCCACACTCATAGACTTGAGTTAACCTAAAAACAGAAGTTATGTGCTCACCATAACGTTCCAACACAATCATAAAATCTGAACCACACACTAAACTGTTAGGCGTCATCATAGATGATGAGCTCAAATTTAACTTACTGGAAGGAATTAAAAAAAACACACCAGAAACTTGGCTTGCTCTATCGTAACAAAAGATTTCTTATTCCAAATGCTAGATTCTCCCTAGTACAGTCCTTCCTCCTGCCCACACTTCTCTACACAGCCCCAGTACTAACCAATATACATGCTACTACCATGAACAAACTGTAACAAATTTACCATAAAATTGCAAGATTCATTACTAACCCCCCTACAACTCCCATCACTGCCTTGCCCTGAACTCATTACAATGGTTCGAATTCCCTCAACTACTGCTACTTTCTCAATTTTAAGTTATTCACTCCATTCTATACAGACCTTCATCTTGTCCAGCTCTCACTACTCTTGTATCTACCTATAGCCCTTCTAGAACCCACCACACCTCTGACCAACAACTTCTGAATGTAGATCACCCAAAGAAGAACACAGGCAAACTGCAATATAACTGCTCTATAGCCCACACTTGGAACAAACTTCCTCTGAATATCCGCTCCATCATACACCCTGCACACTTTAAAAAGGAACTCAAACATTATCTTCTCAACACTAAATTATGTCTCTGCTTAGAACCTACCTGATATGTCCCCTTTATATAATTGGTGCTTCTTCCCTCTGAACTCCTGAAAGCATCTATACCTTCCTACAAAGCCTATGCAAGAAATCTGATTCACTTGTACATCTCGTTTGACCACTTGTATATAACTTTTGTACATAAAAATAAATAAATAAATAAAAACACATTAGGGGTTCATATACTCATTTCTTTGAGAAAACCCTCTTGTTGTAATTTGAAAATGTTGGAGTCATATTTCTATTAATATGTTTTGGAGTTATAATTGGTTATGGTACTTTATGTTTTGTTACCTATGTTATCCTAATTGTTTTTGTAATTGGAGCTTTTCTCCTCGGGTCTCCACTGAAAACGGGCTCCTGCCCAGCTGCACCAACCCAGTTAACAAATGTCAAATAAATAAATAAATATCCATTTGAGCCTATGTCACATCTTACAAAATGTTTTGTTTTATTGAAAGCCCTCAAACAAACAAAAAAAAAAACACACACCCAATACCCGCCTAAAACCTATTAACTTAATACTCGCACACAACATTATGTACATCTTCAAATACTGAACTTTTACTCTCCTAACAGGAAATAATGTACCAAACTGACAGCCACACTCAGACTTGAGTTAACCTAAAAACAGAAGTTATGTACTCACCATAACGTTCCATGAGAGTTGTTCATCTCGCCTTCATTCTTACTGATGGGTTTGGAGCCAATCCTCAGCTCCGACTCAACCAACTGCAAAAGTTCAAGGCCTTCACCCAGCTAGAGGCTAACTCCCTATCCTATGATGCACACTGATCTTCCCTCAGATCTTGTTTGCTGCCAATTGACTACCTACTACCATTAATATGCCACTCAGAGCTGGAAAAGAGACAAGGCACCATATAACAAAATGTGATGAACCTTAAGTAGACTGGATGGGGGTTGGAGGGTGGGACATAAGAATGAAGGCGAGATGAACAACTCAAATGGAACATTATGGCGAGGACATTACCTCTTTATGTGAAGTTGTTCTACCTTGCCATTCATTTTTACTGATGGGTAGTGTCCCAAGCACCATCTTTCTCGGGTGGCTCATGGAAGAATGTTCCTCAGAACTGTAGAACCAAATGAGGTCCTGTCCCTAGAGGCCTTGTCTACTTTGCAATGAGTGATAAAGGTATGTCTTGACCAGGTAGCTGCTGCACAAATAGAATCTAATGGTAACCTTGCAGAAAAGGCTAATGAGGTTGAAACAGCTCTTGTAGAGTGGACCTTTTTCTGTTGTAAGGGAGCATTCTCTGAACTATAAATTAAGGAAATGCAATCTGATGGCCATCTTGACAAGGTTACTTCACCAGGGCACCTTTTTTGACTCTGAAAAAGAAAAAAAGAGCAGATCCGTTGATATGAATTGTTTCGTTCTATCTAGATAAAATCAGAGTTGTCTATTAACATCAAGTTTGTGCAGCATGTGTTCCACCCTATTTGTGTATTTAGGAAGGAAAATGGGCAACTCAATGGATTGGTTAGGATTTGTCTCTGAACAAACTTTTGGTAAGAAGGATGGATTAGTTCTGAGTGAAACTCTGTTGTTATGGAAAATCAGATAAGGAGGTTTGATGGTCAAGACCTGCAACTCAGAAATCCTCTAAGTAGAAGTAATAGCTATCAAAAATATAGTCTTCCATGAGAGAAATTTCAAATGACAGGACGAGGCTGGTTCGAAAGGAGTTAATATAATTCGGGAGAGAACAAAATTTAGATTCCATGGCATGGCTGGAGCTCTGGTTGGTGGTCTCAAATGAATGGTACCCTTATGAAAGGCTTCAGAGAGTCGATATGATATTAGAACCCTGGAAGCCAAGATGAAAGTTTGAGATTGCTGCTAAGTGAACTCTGATAGCAGCTGCAGCAGCTCTTTCATTGAAAAGTTTATTCAGAAATTCCAGTATGGATGGGATTGGAGCTAGATAGGGATCAACATCATTCTGAGATGCCCATAGAGAAAATCTCTTCCATTTGCTAAGATATAACTTTCTGGCGGATGATTTATGAGATGATGTTATAATATGTTGGGCCTCCGCTGAGAGGTTGTAAATCCTGGCTATTGTTGGAATTGGAGAAGCCAAGCTGTCAGCTTGAGGGAATGAAGAGAAGGATGAACAGCCCCCGATAAATGGGTCAACAGATCAGGAACTGGGCCCAGGATCCAGGGTTCTCTAAAAGATGAGGCTGGAGGAAGGGAAACCAAATTTGCTGAGGCCAGTAAGGGGCTATTAAGATTATGGTCCTTCCCAGAGACTTTGCTTTCTGTAATATTTTGGGTATCAGAGGGAAGGGGGGGAAGGCATAAAGGAGACAGGGGGCCAATTGTGCACCAAGGCATCCCTTGGGACATCCCCTGGCGGGGGGGATCAGGGCAAAGTAGCTGCTGCATTTCATGTTTGTTGGGGTTGCAAAGAGACCGCAGCAAGGCTGGCCCCACCTACAGAATATCCGTTCCGCTACTTGTTTCTTTAGGGACCACTCGTGATGCAAAATATTTGCCCTGCTTAGCTTGTCTGCTATCACACTGGATCTCCACGGGATGGGCGTTGCTATCAGAAAGTGCTGGGTGGAATTTGCCCACTGCCATACTCTCAGGGCCTCGACACAGGGGATAAGATCTGGTTCCTCCCCTGTTGGTTTATGTACCAAACCACTTACATGCTGTCTGTCTGAATTGCAATTGTTCCCTGAGGTAGAGAATCTTGAAAGTACTACAACGCTAGAAGTACTGCTCTCGTCTCCAGAACATTTATATGCAGATGAGCCTCATGTTCCTTCCACGTGCCTTGGGCTGTTCTTCTCTGTGATAATGTCCCCCCAACCCTAACAAGGAAGCATCCATGGTCACTGTGGCTATGGGACTGGGTAGAATGAATGGATGGCCCAGAGTTAACTGTTGAGATGTCAGCCACCACTGAAGGCCCCTCTTGCACGTATTCATTATGATGATTTGGTGTGACATTGGGAGTTCCTGAAAGGACCACTGAGAGAATAGGAGCCATTGTAGAATTTGCATGTGCATTCGAGCGAGGAGAATGGCCATGATCGCTGCCACTATTGATCCTAGCAATTTGAGCACCATTGAGACTGGGGCTTTTATCCCTGGAAGCAAGTCTAATATTTGTTTCTGTAAGAGACAAACTCTTTTTGGAAGCAGACTTAACATCATTGAAACTGTGTTTAGTTCTGCTCCTATAAAAAAATGTTCTGTTGCAATGGCGATAAGGCAGGTTTTTTCTGAGTTGATGGTAATTCCCAACTGACTGCAGAGATTTAAGGTTGTGTCCCTCACCTGAATGAGTTGATGCTTGGTGGTGGCAGTGAGGAGCCAGTCTAGATATGGAAACACCTGGAATCCCAAACGTCTCAAGTGAGCGGTGACTACTGCCATACATTTGGAGAACACTCTGGGGGCTGTAGTGAGACCAAAGGCAGAGTGCAAAATTGATAATAGTTGGCTCCCAGCCAGAAGCGTAGATGATCCCTGGATGGCCTATCTATCTTTACGTGGTAGTACGCATCCTGAAGATCTATAGAGCACATCCAATTGTCTTTCCCCAGAAAAGGGAGTACTGACTGAAGCATGACTGTCCAGAACTTTGTCTTTTTTACTGACTTGTTTAGTCTGCTGAGGTCCAGAACAGGTCTCCAGTCCCATTTTCTTTGGAACTAAAAGAACATTGAATAAGTTCCGGATCCTCTCTGGTCTGCTGGGACTGGCCGGATGACTCTTTTCTCCAGAAAACTCTGGACCTCTAAGGCTGCTTGTTCCCTGTGACTGGGTGGAATGTCTGGGATTTTTTTTTACTAGAGGGAGTGGAGTGGCAAAGGGAATAGAGTATCCTCTGGATATTATGCTTTGTACCCAGCTGCCTTTTGTTATTTTTAGCCAGGTGTCTAGGTACAAAGAAAGGAGTCCCCCGACTGCCTCCAGAGATGAACAGTCGGGCCTCCTTTCAGGAGGCGCTGATCGGACTTGCCAAAGAACTGATCTCTGTCGCCCTGGTTCTGTGGAGCCCCTCTGCTGCATGGGCGATGTCTTCCATTATTACCCCCTCCTCTGCCTCTAGAGCAAATTTCACCACGAGTGTTCTGGAAAGATCCTTGAGATTTATCGAACCATATCTACACCCCCCCCCTGGGGTAAGGTCTATTCGTGGTAGAAAAATGTACTCCGACAGCAGACAAGGTCTTTCCATCTTTTTCACTCCTGGTAAGAGTTTCCTTTACTTTTGGTCCAAAAAGGGATGAATCATCAAAGGGGGTGTTAACAAAGGAAAATGTAAAGGGTTCCATAAAGGAACATAAGCGCATCCAAGAATGTCTCCTGAGAGCGATTCCTGTGCCCGCTGCTCTGCTCGTACCATCAACTGCATATGATGATAGACACATGGACGAGTTCACAATCAAAATAAGAGTGGAGAACTGAGAAGTTACCTTGTCCGAAACCTCCGCAGCTACTGAACCCTGCAGGGCATCTCCCAGCTCCTTCATGGGATCCCATTGTAATCTAGTGAAATGTATGAGATAGTTCAGCGATTGAAGGACAAAGGCTGCTGAACTAAACATACACTTCCCATATCTGTCCCATGATCCTGGATTCTCTATTAGGAGGATGAACAGATGAAGAAGTCTCTGATAATTCCTTCTTGGTGGCTGCTGCCACCACCACAGCATCAAGAGGCACTCCTTTAGTAAGATGAGCTCTATCTTGAGGGCAAGTTATAAATTTATTAGGCCCCTTGGGTACAGCCTCAGTGGTATCTAGGGACTCCCATGCCCTTCGAATGAGTAATTCAAGCAACTCATCAAATGGTGGAGACACCCAAGACAGGAAAGGGTTGAGACCCAAAAGCCTTAAGGAGGACTGACTCATCATCAGTAGGGTTAAGGGATTTCCAACCACCCCTCTGTTTAAGAATTTCTAACATATCTGCAAAAGAGATCTTCTGAGGGGGACCGTGGGGACCATTCTGACTCATTCAAGTCAGTATCCGAAATGATGGACTCCTGTGGGGAGTCCAGATGCTTCCTCTTGCAAAGTCTCTTCCTAAGCACCTCTTCAGTGGGAGCTTCTGGAGCGGTCTCGGAAGAACATGGCTCACCCAATGGGGCTTCCTGAGCCTCAGGAGCTCTATGCTTTAATGGAGCATGTGATGAAGAGCCTGACACCAGTACTTTTAGGGAGGGAGCTGCCGGGACTGACGGAGTGGTAATCGAGGTGGACAAGGTCCTCCTCATCACCTCGAAGGCCCTCGTTCCTGACGAGAGGAATCTCTCTGATCCGAAGATTCGATGGAAACTGTCTGTGCTGGTAAGGAGGGCTCCGAGCCAGAGGTTGGGGCCGAACTCACTCAAGCTGAAGCCCGAGAAGTAAAGTTGGCATCAATAAGTTAGTCCTATATCATCCCCAGACCCGACCGGTGAGTGTCAGCTCCGAGATCCTTCAGTAGGCGCTGAAGACATCAGGGCAGTCAGGGCCAAAAAGCCTAGAGTAGATGTTGGTCCAGAGGGTTCCATGACCATCAGTTCCACACTCTCCGGGCTCTGAAACTTCCACGCAGATCGGAGGAACAACAAAAGATGTTGAGGGAACTAAAGTTGGCTCTGAAGCCCCCGGGGTCAATGCCGATAAAATTTTTGCCAGCGCCGGTATCTGTAGTAGCTTCTTCACCATGTGGGTCGACATCCAAATCAGACAGTCTTCTTGAGGCCCATGAAGAATGTGACGAAGCTACCTGGGAGATTTTAATGTAGGAGATACAGACTCCAAAATCGGGGACCGACTTCTAACGATAATGACAGTCAGTCCGAAAGGCTGTGGAACCAATGCTAAAAATTTACTAGAGGCTGATTTTGAAGTCGATAAACTCTTCGTCGGTTCTGTAGGCTTTTTGGAGTGCTTGTCAGATTTATCCAGCGACTCTTGGAAAGAGGATTTTAACAGACCCTTATCCACGAGTTTTCTTTTCCTTTCATGCAACACTCTGGAACTAAAAGAGTAGCATATAGCACAGCTTTCCTGCAGGTGTACCTCACCCAAACAGTAGACACATTCAGTATATCCATCAGTGATAGACATCTTTTGCCCACATCTTGGGCATTTTTTGAAGCCGGACTTGGCTTTTTCCTTCTCCTGATGAAGCACAGTATTAGAGACAAAAATATATTCAGAAGTACAAAAAAAAAAATACCAACATTAATATTTCACACCAAGTATTGCCCTGTAAATAAGAGGGCTCCAACACTAATATCCACACTGAACCAACTACTAAAGCCTTGTTAAAGAAAAAGGCTCTGAGAAAATTTAGCTATTAATATAAATTTAAGCTAAGATAAACTATCTGTCCTGTAAAAAAGAAGGGCTCTAATTTAATGGATAAACACACTAGAAATAGGGAGAAAAAAAGGCTTAAAACCACTAATATCTATTAGTATAAATTTACACCAAGTTAAACTATGTGCCCTGTGAAAAAAGAAGGGCTCTAATTTAATAGATACACACACTCAATGTAATTCTAGACAGAGAGAGAGAAAATAAAGGCCTAAAAACATGGCCACTAATATCTCACTAATTTAACTACAGACTTAAACTGTGCTAGAGATAGGGAGAAAAAAGGCCTAAAAACACAGCCACTAATATCTAACTATATTACCTGTGCTATAAACTAATAGGCTAAGCTATTTTAAACACTTATTTAGCAGAAAAATAAAGTTATTGACTGCCCAGAGCTGGTGAACGTCCGATCAAGTTGCAGTGGCAATTGAGATCTGGGGGAATATCAGGGTGTATCATGGGATAGGGAGTTGGCCTCGAGCTGGTTGAAGACCACGAGCTTTTGCAGTTGGCCATGTCAGAGCTGAGGATTGGCTTCAAACCCATCAGTAAAAATGATCATCGAGATAATGCTTTCACAGAAGACTATCTCCTAGCCAATTTCTCTCTATCAGACTGTCTCCATGGATAAATGAGGACCAGATAAGGAAATACTATTAAGCATACATTTATTTGCTAGAAAAAAGCCTTATAATACTCAATGTTCTTTTCCATTTATTTGCTTTCTCTTAGAATGTATTAAATCAAGCTTAGGGCATTTATCCAGTCATTCCCCAATGCAAGAACAAGAAAAAGCACATCTTTTTTTCTTTTGCATGCTCTTTTAACCAGATTTTTTATAGCACTGCAGTGCCTACATTTCTTAAAAATGAACACAGAAAAAAAAGAGAAGGGAGAAAAAAAAAACAGGAGCACCGGTTTAAAACCGTACCCCCATTATAGTTATAATAAATAAATAAATAAATAAATAAAACTGAGAAAACTTTATAGCATGTAAACAAAATAATGCACTATAAAAATAGTTCTACTAAGAAAAATAATTGACTTTATCCCTCCTCTTCCCCTCCACCAAGTATTTTTCAGAACATTAATGACAAAGTTAGGCATATGCTTTAGAGTCCCCTACAATCCAAAAAAGTCCAATATTTCCATATTTTCTTTCATATTTCACAAATATTATTGCTCTGTAATCCTATATTAGTCAAATTTCCAAGATACTGGTTTTATTCCTGTTCATCTACTAAGGAAAAAAAATTGCTTTATTTACCTTTAACTTTCTCCCTCCTCTTCCCCTCCACCAAGTATTTTTACTGGTTTTATTCCTGTCCATCTCCATCTCCCATTTCATATCTCTGCTTCAGTTCCTACATACTCTCAAGTTCTTCTAGTCAACTCTCATGCTCCCTTCCTTCTCTCCATCATTTTCCATTGAAACATTTGAAAAGTTTTCAATGACACAGTCTCTCTGTGGTCTTTATCACAAGAATAATTACCGTCCCATCAGTCTGACGAGCCTGATCTGCAAGGGCATGGAAAGCATTATCATGGAACTTATAAACAAAGACATTGGCAACCTTCAAACACTGGACCTCACCCAGTTTGGGTTTGTGAAGTGCCGATCTTGTCTCCTAAACCTGACTGACTTCTTCAGTCTCCAAAGCTGTGGAAGAGGGTAAGGCGGTCCACACAGCCTATCTGGACCTCGCCAAGGCTTTCGACACCATCCCCCACTCTGGAAGCATAGATAAACTTACTAAGCTGGGCATAAATCCCTACATCACTCGATGGGTTGCCAACTGGCTTACTGACATAACCCAGACTGTAAAAGTAGCAGACTCCAAATCCAGCTCCAGATGAGTGGAGTACCTCAGGGTTCAGTCCTGGAACCACTCTTGTTTGGCATCTACTTGTCTGAAGTACAGGCCAACACTAAGGGACACTGGCTAACAAAGTTCGCAGATGACTGCAAACTGGAAGCCAGTAATGAATCCCCAAATGATGTGGATATTCTACAAAAGGGCCTTACAGAAACAGATGCTTCGTGCCACAGCCATGGACTCAAGCTTAATGCCAAGAAATAAGAAGTTATGTACCTACCATAACGTTCCATGTTAGTTGTCTTCTTCTCGCCTTCTTTCTTGCTGGATGGGTTCGGAGCCGATCCTCGGCTCCGACTCGGCCAATACTAAAGCTCGAGAGCTACTTCCACCGGCTCGAGGCTCCCCATATCCCACAATGCTAGGCAGTAACTCCTCAGATCTCGTTTGAAAGCTAGGCCAAGCAAGAAAAGGTCTCCATAATATGGAGAAGGGTAATCCACCTCTATAGGGCTGAATGGTAAGGTGACTTAAACCTAACAGAAGTATATAGAGGTGGTAAAACAGTGGGAGAAAGATCAAAGTGGTCACAACTTATCTCCTCTAGGTCTGTCCAGGCTAGGGGGAAGGATGGTGGGACGCAAGAAAGAAGGCGAGAAGAAGACAACTAACATGGAACGTTATGGTAGGTACATAACTTCTTAATGTTAAGTTGTCTATCTCGCCTTCATTCTTGCTGGATGGGACCGCGTCCCTAGCACCTTGTCCCGGGCGGCCTATCGGAACAGACTCTTGAGGACAGTGGAACCAAAGTTGGCACAGTCTCTGGAGGCTATGTCCAACTTGTAATGAGAAATGAAGGTATGAGGTGAGGCCCAAGTTGCTGCTGAACAAATAGAGTCAATAGGAAGCCTATCCTGAAAGGCTATGGAAGTGGCTAATGCCCTTGTAGAGTGAGCTCTAGGCTTAGAGGACAATTGTTGGTGTCTGATCTCATAAATATAGGTAATCGTAGAAGTAAGCCATCTCGAAAGTGACACTTTAAAGACTGGAAGACCCATCTTGCCTTCCGCATAGGACACAAACAGCTGGTCTGTTTTTCTGAACTGTTTAGTCCCATCTAAAAAATACCTTAGTTGGCGATGAACATCTAAAGAGTGCAATTTTTGTTCTGACCTGTTGCTATAATTGGGGAAAAAAACTGGAAGATCAATATTTTGATTTAGGTTTGTTTGAGAGGCCACTTTAGGCAAAAAAGATGGATTGGTACGCAGGAAAACTCTATCTTTGTGAAAAATCAGATATGGAGGACAACAGCATAGAGCATGAAGTTCCGAAACCCTTCTAGCCAAAGTGATGGCTATTAGAAAAATTGTTTTCCAAGACAGCAACTTCATAGAACATGAAGCTGCAGGTTCAAAGGGGGATAGAATCAAAGATGCTAAAACCAAGTTCAGATCCCATGGAGGAGGTGGATCCTTGACAGGGGGCTTAAGAAGAAAAAAGTACAGTTTTGTACCTACCATAAATGTAGATGTTCGAGGATTCCATTGCTGCAGTCCTTACTATTGGGTATAGTCCGCATCCAGTCGGCCCGAATACCAGAGTATAAGGCTGACATCGGTCAGGGCGCATTAGACTGACGTCAGTACGTCAGGGTACTAATGCGCATGACCGGCGTCATATCCTCAGTCTTTTCTTGCCCCAGATGTCAGAAGACCCTAAAAAGACAAGGCCCAAAATACCTGCACCAAAACATGAACAATATATACAAAAATATAAGCAGGTAAACTCACCTACACAACCACCCCTAAACACAGAGGGAAGGAGGGAGGGTATTGGACTGCAGCAATGGAATCCTCGAACATCTACATTTATGGTAGGTACAAAACTGTACTATGTTCTTCGCTTTCCATTGCTGCAGTCCTTACTATTGGGTAGAATCCCAAAGCAGAGGTAAGGGAGGCTGGCAAATCATAAAGAAGCAGGAGCTGACAACATGCCTTGCAAAACAGCTGTGGCAAAACCAGCCCTAGACTTAGAGTAGATAGGAAGGTGATAATGCTTAGAGAAAGTATGCACTGAACTCCAAGTAGCTGCTTCCAAAATATCCTTAGTTGCCACCCCGTAGAAATGCTGTTGAAGTGGCAGTAGCCCTAGTGGAATGAGGCCTAATCCCAGCTGGAACCTCCTTGCCATGATGGGAATAACAAAATGCAATGCAAAAGCCAATCCACCTAGAAATAGTTTGTTTTGACACAGGCTTGCCCTGAACTCAAAGCAAAAGAAACAAACAACTGCTGAGACTGCCTAAAATCCTTAGTCCTGCTTAAGTAATAACGCAATTGCCTGTGTACATCTAAAGTATGCAAAATCTTTTCCCTTTATTTTGGGGGTCTGCATAGAAAGTAGGCAAATGAATAGTTTGGTTTAAAGCCACACTAGAAACCACCTTAGGCATAAAGGAAGGATTAGTAATGATACCCTATCCTTATGGAAAATCAAAAGGGCTCGACTGCCATAAGGGCCTGCAACTCAGACACCCTTCTTGCAGAAGTAATAGCCAACAAAAAGCAGTCTTCCATGACAAATATTTCAATTCAGCAGTAGCCGAGGCTCAAAAGGTTGTAGAGTAAGTTTTTCCAACACAAAATTGAGATCCCAAGCAGGAGTAGGAGCTCTACGGGGGTCTTATTTTTTGCCCCTCTAAGAAACTGCTTGAACAAAGGATGCGAAAACAATGGTGGGTCACAATCATAGTGAGCTGAGATTGCTGCAGCATGAATCTTAATGGAAGAGAAGGACAGACCCTTGTCCAGTAACTCAGTAAGATATTGAAGAGCCATACTCAAATTAGGCTCAGAAATCTCCAAATTCTTTGCTTTACTCCAAAATAAAAATCTCTTCCATTTTGCTGCGTACACTTTCCTTGTACTAGGTCTTCTAGCTTCCATAATCACATTTAAAACTTGTTGAGGAAGTTGAGACCTGCTGTGTTTCAACACAGAATATGCCAGGCTGTCAGATGAAGAGAGTGAAGCTTGACATTGAGCAGATGACCGTCCTGCTGGGATAACAGATGTGGAATCAAAGGTTAAGGCCATGGAGGCATCTTTACCAGACTCCAGTAGAGGGTACCAGTGTTGCCGAGGCCAATCTGGAGCTATCAAAATCATCCTTGGCCTGTCCTGTCTGACCTTTAACAGTACCTTTGGAAGAAGAGGCAGAGGTGGAAAGGCATACACATGAAGGTTTGTCCAACTGAAAGACAGAGCATCCACTTTCCAAGCTGTGTGATGAAACCCCTTTGTGCAAAACTGTGGCAGCTGGTGGTTTAGTGGAGAAGCGAACAGATCTATGTCTGGAGTTCCCCATGACACTGTCAATTTCTGAAATACATGAAGATCCAGTTTCCACTTGTGGGGATCCATGATTTGTCTGCTTAACACATCTGCTAAGGAGTTCTGTGCTCCTGGCAGAAACCTTGCCTGAAGAGTTAGGTGCAAGCTAGCAGTCTCCCATAAAATCATTGCTTGCCTGCATAGAGGATAAGAATGTGTTCCCCTTGTTTGTTGAAGTACCACATGACAGTTGTGTTGTCTGTTAGAATCAACACCTGCCCTGGAAGAAGTAACTCCTTGAAAGCCAGCAATGCGAACTGGACTGCTAACATCTCCTTCATGTTGATATGTAGATGCTGTAGTCTGGCAGGCCACTTGTCTTGTATCCACTTTCCATTTAGATGAGCTCCCCAAGCAAAGTCTGAGGCATCTGTCGGTAAAATCTGACTCGCCTCTGGCCGGGTCACAGAGAGTCCCTTGTTTAGGTGACATTCCTGAGCCCACCACAAAAATTCTCTTTGAAGGCAAGGTATTATTTGAATGACAGTGTCTAAATCCTGGCAGTGCTGTGTCCATACATTTTTGAGATACCATAGTAACTTCCTCATATGCAGTTTGGCATTGGGAAGCACCAGAATACAAGATGCCATGAACCCTAATGCTTGAAGGACTGTCTCTGCAGTCAGCACGGACTGATGAGATAGTTGATGGAAGTAAAGTGATAGACTCTTTTGTTTGTCCGGGGTTAAAAAGGCCATCTGGGCTGCTGTATTCAGTCTCACACCCAGAAAGCACATGTCTTGAGAGGGTACTAGACTGGACTTTAGTTCGTTCACAGAATACCCTAGGCATCTTAGCACTGCTATAAGATATTCCAGATGCTGTAGAAGGTCTTCCTTTTCTTGAGCCAGAATCAGGCAGTCGTCTAAATAAGGATAGATTTGAAGTCCTTGTAGCCTGAAGTAAGCTATCACTGGAGCCAGAACCTTTGTGAATACTCTGGGCAGTAGATAAGCCAAAGGGCAATGCAGAGAACTGATAATGAGAATCTCCAGCTCGAAACCGCAGATACTTCCTGTAACTTAGCCTGATAGGCACATGAAGGTAAGCTTCCTTGAGATCTAAAGTTACCATCCAGTGATCTTTGCCCAGCAGGGTAAAAGCTGTTGTAACGTCAACATCTTGAACTTGGGAATGTCCAGATAAGTGTTGAGGAGAGATAAATCCAAAAGCAGTCTCCACGTGTTCCCCTTCTTTGGTACTAGGAACATGCGAGAATAAAATCCTAGGCCCCTTTCTGATACAGGGACTGGCTGAATGATGTCCAACACCCATCTGTCTTGAGTAATTAAATCCCAATTTTCTTTGAAAAGAGACAGTCGCCTTCCAAAGGAGCTGCCAGACGAGAATCTACTGGCAGCTGAAAAGGCAGGTCATTGGGTCTGTTTACGAAAGGACTGACCCTGCCCTCACCAGAAGTCTGAGCAGGTGAACTCCTGTTCTAGGCCTAAAAGAACCTGGAGCCCTGCCCCTACCACGCCTAGACCTACCCCTAGACTGGGAATCATAAGCAGGATATGTCCACCCCTTAGCAGGCCAATTTCTACTAAACTTCGGTGGCTGTACCTGCAAAAATCTTTAACAGTTTGCATAGACTTAGCTTTGTCCTCCATTTTCTTTAAAACTGCTTCCACAGGTGAACCAAACAACACATCAGACTGTAAAGGAGCATCCAAAATCCTTGTCTTAACATGCTCAGCCAAATTTTGATCCCTCAACCAGGCATGCCTGAAGAACAGAACTAGTGGCAGCCACCCTCGAGGAGGCCTGCACAGCATCAAAACCACATTGCAAAGAATGCTTGCCCACTTGTTCAGACACATAAACTAAATCCAGCAAGTCTTTACAATCAATACCTTCCAAAGCATCCACCTTAGATTTCAATTGTGAAAGGAGATAATTTTGATATTTCAGCATGTGAAACTGACAATTCAACGCCTCATGGCTAGAGTGGAAGAAGTATACACTTTCTTACCCCACCTATCTAACGCCCTTGCCTCTTTGTCAGTGGGAACAGGATTTTTAACCACAGAGGCCTTAACACCTTTAGGCCCCTGAGAAACAGTTTCTGGGTCCCCTGGGACTCTTAAACAAATACTTATGAGCTTCGGGCACCCTATAGTACCTATCAGGTTTAACAGGAGCAGGAGGCAAAGAATCAGGGTTCAGGGAAGCCTCTGCAAGAACATCTTCCACCACATTCAACACAGGAGGTATAGCTAAGGGCCTATGCTGGGGTAAAACAAGAATTCCCTAAGCCTCTTCCTGGAATCAGAGAAATCCTGGCCTTCCCATTTAAATTGCTCCCACTTGTAATGCAGAGTCTCTGAAAATGAAAATTCCTCAGGAGGAGAAGTCAAGGAGTGGCATCATCCACATCAGAATCAGAATAATGAGGATACTCCTGCAAATCTTCCAGAAGACTCAGAAGCCCCTGAACCCTGTTCAAAACTGTCAAACTCTGGTTCCACTCTAGGCCTCTTATCAGGAGGGCCCATAGAACCTCTAATCATAGTAATCAAATCTTCTGCCATTTTAAGCATATGTTTCTTAGGTACAGAACCCGAAGGCTAGGAGAAGCCCCTACTGAAGCTGAAGTTGGCCTACCTCTAAAAGAAGTTTTGGCAACAGAAGGAGAGGCTCTAACTACTTTGGGAAGAGAGGGAAGAATAGTTACCTGAGAAGCCCCTCAGCCTGGCCTGCCTCCTGAGAGGGTACATCCTGTAACAGTAAAGTTTCTGCCTGAGACTCCATAGAAACTCCTGGCAAAACCTCTGGCTCCACTGAGCCACCTAAAGAACCGACGTCCGGGACTGCCGGTTCATCAACCCTAGGCTTCGCTGTTTTGTCCTTGCGCTTCTTGACGAAGCGGCCGGAGCATCCGACGGCATTTTATAATTGCAACGCTTCCCAAACACTAATCTGGCACAGTCTAACCTCCTCTTAATAGTGCGTTTGTTAAACCTAGCACAAGAGCGCAACCAACAACGCCGCTCAGGCCCTAAACAAGGTATACACAATGTATGGTAATCCCTATGAGGTATTTGTTTCCCACAAGAAATACAGTTATTCACTTTTTCTGACATCCGGTTAAATACTGAGGCAAGAAAAACCAAAATGTTCCCAACGGGTACTTAGCCAACTCTGATTCGGTCTGAAACTCCGGTTTCGAAATATTTCAGAACGCCAACCTGCACCGCAAAACTGCTTCTGCATCGGACCACGCGGCAAAAGACTGAGGATATGGCGCGGTCATGCGCATTAGTACCCTGACGTACTGACGTCAGTCTAATGCGCCCTGACCGACGTCAGCCTTATACTCTGGTATTCGGGCCGACTGGATGCGGACTATACCCAATAGTAAGGACTGCAGCAATGGAAAACGAAGAACATCTCCCTTGAGAAAGGCTTTACAGAGTTTGTGGGACATGACAGAAGACTCTGACACTCCCACATGAAAATTAAATATAGCCGCCAGTTGAACTCTGATAGTAGAAGGAGAGGAACCTGCTTGGAAAAGTTCAGCTAGGAAATCAATAATGAACTGAATAGGAGCAGTAAAGGGGTCTATTTTCTTGGACACTGCCCATAAAGAGAAACGTTTCCATTTGCTGCTATAAATCTTCCGGGTAGAAGACTTATGAGAAGCTATCAGAATATCTCTAACTGAGTGAGATATTAAGGGAAGCCTGGCTAAGGTTGGAATTGGAGGAACCACGCTGTGAGGTTCAAGGAGGGGAGGGATTGGTGCAGTTGACCCGATTGATGGATCAAGAGATCTGGAACTGGGTCCAGATGCCATGGTTGCGCCAAGAGGTAACGATGAAGAAAGGGAAACCAAACTTGTCGAGGCCAATAAGGAGCAATGAGGATCATTAATGCCTTCAGAGCAATGGCTTTCCGAATCAGCTGAGGTATCAGTGGGAAGGGGGGAAAGGCATATAGGAGCCCCGGAGGCCAATCGTGAGCTAAAGCGTCTCTGACGGGATGACCTGGTAGGGGCAAGAGGGTGAAGAATTCGGTACACTTGCTGTTTTGGGGAGTGGCAAAAAGATCGCAGCAAGGATGGCCCCAAGTCCGAAAAACTTCTTCCAATACTGATTTCTTCAGAGACCACTCGTGAGGCATGAGGATTGCTCTGCTCAATCTGTCTGCTATCACATTGGACTTGCCGGGAATGCGCATTGCTATCAGGAAGCGCTGAGAAGAGATCGCCCATTGCCACAGTCTGAGTGCTTCTCGACATAAGGTGTAAGATTTGGTTCTGCCTTGTTTGTTGATGTACCACACTACAGACATATTGTCCGTCTGAATTGCTATAGTTCCATTGGGAAGAGAGTCTTGAAGGGCTTGCAACGCTAGAAGCACTGCTCACAACTCTAGAACATTTATGTGCAAGTGGCACTCGATCGGCTGCCACGTGCCCTGGACTGTCCTGCCCTGGTAATGCCCCCCCCACCCTATCAGGGAGGCGTCCGTTGTCAGAGTTGCAGCCGGGGGTGGAGGGGTGAAGGGTCTGCCTAGAAGAAGTTGGGAGGAGGTAACCCACCATGGAAGATGATTCCTGCATGACTGAGTTATGCTGATAGTGTGGGACATTGGTAGAAGTTGAAAGGACCACTGAGGGAAAAGCATTCACTGTAGAATCCTCATGTAATAGCGGGCTAAGGGGAGAGGAATAGCCGCCGCCATAATCCCTAGGACTTTCAAAACCAGTCTGACCTTGACCTTGTTCTGTCGTAAGAGAAGGGAAACTTGCTTGTGAATGTCTGCTACTCTTTGTTCTGTGAGTCTGGCTGACAGACTGTATCTAATCTTGCGCCTATAAAAATAATAGACTGACAACGCGACAAGACAGACTTTCCGTAATTTACAGAGATGCCTAGAGTTTGACAGGTTCGTAAAGTGTAGTCTCTGGCTAAAAGAAGTAGATGCCTGGTGGAGGCAGTCAGAAGCCAGTCGTCTAAGTACGGAAACACCTGGAATCCCTGGCCCCTCAAATGAGCGGCGACCACTGCCATGCATTTGGTGAACACTCGGGGGGCTGTAGTGAGACCAAAGGGCAGGGCTCTGAACTGAAAATGACTGGCCCCTTAGCCTGAAGCGGAGAAATCTCCTGGATCGCCTGTTCACTTTGATGTGATAGCACGCATCCTGGAGATCTATAGAGCACATCCAGTTGTCCTGGCCCAGAAAGGGCAGGATGGACTGCAGCGTGACCATCCAAAATTTCGTTTTCTTGACAAACTTGTTCAAGTTGCTGAGATCCAAAATGGGTCTCCAGTCCCCTGTTTTTTTTGGAACCAAAAAGAATTTGGAGTAAATTCTGGATCCTTGTTGGTCTGCTGGAACTGGTTGAATGGCTCTTTTTACTAGCAGCTTTGAAATTTCTAGTGCTGCTTGTTCCCTTTGACTGGGTGGAACGTCTAGAAGGGATTTTCCAGATTGTTTTGGAATGCGAATAAAAGGGATTCTGTAGCCTTCGGATATGATAGACTGTACCCACTTGTCTTGAGTAAGGGTGAGCCAGGCTTTTGGGTACAGAGATAATCTTCCCCCGACTGCCTCCGAAGGTAAACAGTCGGGCAAACCCTCAGGGGTGCTGAAAGGGTTTGTCAGAGAAAGTTTCTCGACCACCCTGATTCTGCGGGCCCCCTCTGCCTCTAGGACAGCGTCTATTATTATTGTTCCCCCCTCTGCCTCTAGGGGAAAACGACTCTGTGCGTCCGGTAAGACTCCCTGTGGTTGTTTGTGGAACCACATCTCCCCCCCCTTCTGACCTTTGGGGTAAGGCCTAGAAGGGGTAGAAAAACTGACTCCGACGGCAGAAAGAGTCTTACCTTCTACCTCGCACCTTGTCAGAGTATCCTTCACTTGTGGACCAAAGAGGGATGATCCGTCAAAAGGGGAGTTAGTGAAAGACGCCTTGAAAGGGTCCGCAAAGGTACATAGCCGCATCCAGGCATGGTGACGTAAAGCCACCCCTGTACCTGCGGCTCTACTCGGTCCATCAGCCGCGTACGAAATCAGGCGCATGGCGGAGTTAACCACTGAATTAAGGGTAGCCAGCTGGGAGTTCATCCTATCTTGAAACCCCGCAGCTGATGGGTCCTTCAACACTTCACTCATTTCCTTGAGCAAGTCCCTCTGGAGACGAGTGAAATGACACAGGTAATTCAGCGAACGCATGGAAAAGGTCGCTGATGAAAACATCCGCTTACCGTACCGGTCCCATGGTCCTAGATTCCTTATTAGGAGGATGGACAGGCACCGAAGGATCCGCTAATTCCTTCTTGGTGGCAGCAGCCACCACCATGGCATCCACAGAGACACCTTTGGACAAAAACTCCTTGTCTTTGGGGGCAGTGATAAATTTGGCCGGCCTCCTAGGGGTGGGTTCCACTGAGTCAGGAGCCGTCCAAGCCTTCCTCACAACCACTTCCATTAGTGGGTCAAAGGGAGGGGACACCCAGGAGGTGGAAGGTCAAGAAGCAAACGCCTCAAGGTACACTGATTCGTCCTCTGAAGGGCTAAGGGCTGGCCAATTCCCCCTCTGCTTCAGGATGTCCAGTATGTCTGCAAAGGAGACATCTTCAGAGGGGGAACGGGGGGAACCCTCATAATCTTCCAAATCAGTGTCAGAGGTGACAGACTCGGGGGGAGTCAATGTGCTTCCTCTTGCACTGTCTCTTCTTAGGGGGTTCCTCTGCCAGATCAGGGGAGGCCTCGGAAGAGGAGGAAATTCCCACTGGGGAAACTTGAGGCGCAGATTCTCTACGGTCCAAAGCAAGGGGGCGAGAAAAAATCACCGCAGGCACTGTAGAGGGAGGAGCTGTCGGAGCCGACTGTGGGGTAGAACCAGGTTCTAACACGCTCCACATGACCTCAAAGGCACCCCTATCAGGCAGGGCCAAAGGTCTCTGCTCCGAAGAGCTGAAAACCTCCCCCGGCACCGACAAGGATGGCTCCGAAGCTGATGTCAGAGCCGAACTAACCAGCGCCAAAGCACTGAGAGGGAGAGCGGGGTCGGACAAGGGTCCGATGCCACTCGCCCCCTCGGAGCCGAGGGAAGTCCGGCACCGAGATCCCTCCAAGGAGGAGATCGGAGCAGACGACGGCGCCGAAAGGAAAGGTATCGGTTCCGACGCTCCCACAGTCTCGGCTCCGAGCAGCACCGGCTCCGAACTCGATAGAGTCGGAGGAGGAATACCTAATGGAACAGGGGGCAGCCATTGACTGTTGAGTCGGGCTGTGTAACATCTGGGCCAGTGCCTCGGACTTAAGAAGTCTACTCACCACCCTCTGCAAATCGTGGTCCGAAAGTTTGGAGGACCTAGAGGAGTGTGACCTATGGCTCCATTCAGACAAGAGCGGTGAGGCTGGAGCAGAATGAACAGAGCCAATAGAAGGAGACCTGGACCTCTTCCTAGTAGTCAGTTCCGACAAAAGTGTCGGAGCCGACTTAGACTTGTCTGTCTCTGCTCCCGCCGGAGCCGAGGACACAGTATGTGTAGTAGGTCTGGAACATCGGCTCCAGCCCGAGCCGATGGTTGAGCCATTAAAACAGTCTTAGAACCTCCGGAGGATGGCTCGGACACTGGAGCCGACTGCCTGGAGGACTTAGAAGGTTTCCCCGACATGGACTGTGTCGGGGGACCCTCAGGCTTCAATAAGCCTCTTAAAATTAGCTTATTTTTACGTTCCTGCAGGACTCTGGGGCTGAAACCATGACAGACAGCACAAGAGTCCTGCAGGTGTAAAGGTCCCAGGCAGTATACACAAGAAGTGTGACCATCTGTCAGAGACATCTTCTGACAGCACGAGTCACACTTCTTAAAGCCTGAGACCTTCGATTCCTTAGACATCTCTAAGAAAAAACAATAGTGTAACCAGTCACACTCAGACACACACACAGATTACACTAAAATTAACAAAGGTTAATTATTTAAGCCAAAAAATTCCCTAAAAGAAAACACACAGTCACTCCAACTACTAGGAGGGGTGGGAGGGGGCCAAAAGGCCTAAGGGAGGAACTCCAGAAAGAGTTTTGAAAAAGGGAATAAAACTGGTAGGGAGAGTAAAACTATTTAATTAACCTAAGTAACTAACTAACTACAGAAGGTAACTAAAAGGGGGCTATTTAGCAAAAAAGACTATCTAAATAACTGACCTGAAGAGCCGGTTGGAAGAGCAACTCGTCAGCTTAGCGGCAAACGAGATCTGATGAGTTGCCGCCTAGCACTGTGGGATATGGGGAGCCTCGAGCCGGTGGAAGTAGCTCTCGAGCTTTAGTATTGGCTGAGTCGGAGCCAAGGATCGGCTCCGAACCCATCCAGCAAGAATGAAGGCGAGATAGACAACTTAACATTGTATAGTTATCCCCTGTGGGAAAAAACATGTACTCCTGAATTACCACATAGGTGGCAGTACACTAAACATCGAAAGTATGAGGAGAGACTTAGGAACACAGATGGACAGTGGTCTCACCTTCGATAACAACATTGCCACAACAGTCAGGAAATCCTTGTATGTGGCACACCTCATCACTAAGGGCTTTTCATCCAGAAAAATGGAGGTCATTGTCCCACTGTAATCATCCCTCATCAGACCCATTATAGAGTACAACGCCCCATTTGTTATGTACCTCACAAGACATCTGCAACAGCTGAAAAGGCCGCAGAAATACCTCACTAAAAGAATCACAGGCCTAAAGCAGATGCCCTATGCTGTCTAAAAAAATCTCCAGCTATACTTTGTGGCATACCGTCTACTCAGAGGCGATCTCTGCTTATAATACAAGGCCATGTCAAACCCTGAACTGTTGGACATGCTCCACTCAGAGGCACATGCTCCACGGATCTAAACCTTGTCATCACAATGAACAAAACATGCTGGAGGGATAGGTTCCTGACCCAGAGACTCCCCATACTCTGGAATAGACTGCCCATACATGTCAAGCAGAGCGCCTCCTTGGCCCTTTTCAAAAGGAACCCTGACGATTGGATGGGAGATAGGAAATTCACCCCAGGGATCACGTCAGTCACCTTACTAGACAGCATCCAGGGAAGTAAATATTGTGGGAAGAAATATCCTGGGAATTGTTTGGCTAGGCTTGTATAGGCTTTGGGGCCAATAGCCTAGTACCAAACCTATGAACCAGAATAAATTTACTCCTCTTCTGCCTGGTGTACAGTGAGTAATCATTCTCCACAAACATTCTGCTGTCTCACACTTTTAGTACTTTGTCCTTCTGCCACAGTTTTGTCAGAATCAACTCCTCCTACTGATAGGATTTCATATTTACTTTTAAAGGTCTAGGATGCCTCCTCATAGCCAGGTTTGGAGCATAAACATGATGTGCCCTTTCAATTAACAAATCCTGCTGTGGAACACCAGTCCAGTTGCTTATTTGTGCTTTCATAAAATTAATACGGTCTCTTCCTTCCAGCTTCCCTGGTACAACTGAAAATCTTAGGTTTTCCCCAAGTGCTCTTTCCTCTAATTCTATTATTTTTTGAAACAACTCTTCTAGAGCAGTTTTGTATTTAGCCAGCCTTTTCTTCATTTTGACCTCTGATTTTTTTTTTTTACAGTTTTATTACCTCATCTGTATATCTGTTTAAAGCTTCTTCCATTTTTCCAACCTTCTGTTGTTTGAGTTGATATACTCCATCAGTGCTTCATTTATTTTAACCAGATCTGTGTGCAGCTCTTATACTTTTCTCTAAGTTACTGGAAGTCATGTCTGGAGTTTGCACTGCTTTTTGCTGAACAGTTGCAGTACTTTTTCCAGTCAGTGTTTTCTCCTAACCTTTTGCAGATGCTTTTCTTTCAGTTCCTCTGTATTTCTTGTTTCCAGACATCTAGGCAGTGCACTTACTAGCCAATTACAGACATTTACCCAGAAAGACAAAAGTCCACTGGCCTTCTCTGCCGAATTTCTGTTTTCACACTTGGCGAGCCAGAATTAAGGTATTACTCAATGTGTAGCCATCTTGGAAGTCCAGACAATGAATTTTTTGATCTGGGATACAGGATCTGAATTGCCTATGCACAATAAGGCCTTGTTAAGTTTAATTCTGGTGGCTGCCAAAACAAGTTACTGGAAAATGGAAATCAAAATCTAAACCAACTATGCTTGAAGTAGTGATTATTGTTGCAAAGATGGTAGAGAGATCTTTACAAAGAGTAGAAGTAAATTACATAAGAAAGATGGAAAATTTGGGAATACATGCAGAAAAATGTTTTGCAGGAGGAATGAAGTTGAAGAGAAAGCAGGAATTGCTTAGATGTTACATCACATATATGAGTATATGCCCTACAATGTATGTAAATGTGAACTTGTTAATATGGTTTGATTACTTTTATTAAAAATGTAAGTTTGCTTATGTCACAAGTAATAATGCAATGAAGGTGTACATTTATTACACTGCAGTTGTTATTTAGTGTTTTCTGCATTTTATTGATTTTTTTATATTTTGTTGAATGACTGAAGTATCTGGTGTTATGTCTGGCTGTTATTGTGTTGGACTGCACCTCCGTATAAAACTTAAGTATTTTCAATTTGCTTTTAGCCAATTTTTACAGTAAACTGCAGTTTTCAGGCTGCTTGACTAAATGAGCTTATACAGTGTGTTTTACAGTCACCTGCCTGTTATGATGGATAGAATTTCCATTTTGTACAATAACTGTTCTACTTGTATTGCTGTGTCAGATAACATCTCCCTTTTAAGGTGCTTCCCTGTGCTTTTCCACCCCCCCCCCCATTTCTACATTTAATTGTAGTTTCAGATGGTTTTCTGGTCAGGGTGTACACTTGTTGAGGGGAGAGAGTAATTTGCTGATGTTTCTGAGAGGTAGGTACTACTGGCTGGACTTCTAGTTGTTTTTTATTGGTTATTTCCTCTGTTCAGCTATGCTGTACTTCACAGACACAGGCAGTTTCAGTTTCAATTTGTCTCTTAGAAACTAGTTAATCCAATTTCTAGTCAGAGATGTACAAATGACAGAGTAAAGCAGTGGCACAACTTTACATGTCTAAGCTGATCTTACAACTAGTCTAGC
Source organism: Protopterus annectens (assembly GCF_019279795.1). Lineage (NCBI taxonomy): Eukaryota > Metazoa > Chordata > Ceratodontiformes > Protopteridae > Protopterus > Protopterus annectens. The sequence goes on along the minus strand of NC_056731.1, from coordinate 1,117,703,477 downwards.
CCAAATAATTTATTGCACACTGCTGTTTGGTGTTTGAACTTAATTTTACCTACTCTTATTTTATTTAGAATAAGTACTTTAACAGCCAAAATACTCTTACCTTCTTATATTCCACCCTTAACATCTGCCCAACTTACCTTATAGTCAATCTAGACTCAAATATTTACTGCACACTTATCTTTGTGCTAGCACTTAATTTAATATATGTTTACTATATTTTTTGCAATAAAACTTTAATCCAGGAGCTGAAAAAAAAACTATTATATTCTCATATTTGAAATACCCCTTGCATCTTGGTCTAAAATAGAAGGTCAAACAGAAAATCTCAACTCTGTTGCCAGCTTTATTGCATTTAGTATACTCAGACAATGTAAAAAATGTCTGATGCTCACAGATAATGATCTTTATTTAACTCATCACCGTCGTATTTGTGAGAGGTGCAATTACCTAGCCAAACTTGAGCCCACATTCTCACAAATAAACATTTCCCACAAACCCACATCTCAATCCACATATATCCACACAAAATTATCATACATTGAGGCAGTTAAATAAATCATTGCACAAACCTAACCAGTCTGGCAGGGGTAAGGCTCAGTGTAAACCAAGCACTGCAACACTGTCCCGGCTGAAAGTCTCCAGGAAACACATCCTGAATCCTTTACAGCAAAGCAATTTATAAATACAAATAGCAATGTATTAATTAGGCACAGAGATTCCATGCTCACAAGGCTGGACAAAAACATGGTGATAAATGTGCCGTCTCTCAAAAGCCAAGACTGTCAATGTTACAAAGGACCTCAAACCGGAAAATATGACTACAACATGGTGGTCCACGTTGGAGTACAAGACTTGGCACGCAAAACCCTCAGAGATATGCAGATAAACATGATAGAACTCCTCTTACATGACACAGATTCAAGAAAGACTCCAGTTTTAACTGGAATCCTTCCACTACCAAGAATGACACTGAAGTATAGAAAGACAATGATTGACTAACAATTGGTTAAACACTTGGTGTCATTCTAGGGAGATACAGTATGCATCAGCATGGGATGAGACGCTTGACAAGGACTTTTTGCACATTAACATTCAAGGCTTCCACATACTGGTGAATGTTTTTTGCTATCTTTATTGGCCTTTTTTAGGCATAATCAAGCTAAAAGACCTCCCAACCTAACTACCAAAGAAAACCATCCAATGGACCATATCACAGTGACTCCACTTAATGCTAGAAGTCTGAACAACAAACTGCTGGACCTTGAGACCATCCTGCATTTGGAGCAATTCTATATATGTATTGTTACAGAAATCTGGTTTAACAGCTCACAGAATACAGCCTCTAAGTTTTGTGGTTACCATTCATTTAGGCCTGGTGCAAACTATAGTTGGTATATCCATATTTGTTATAGCCCATATTACCTCAAGACAGATACCTAGAGAACCACAAGCAGAGGTTATAAATATCCAAATCACAATAAATAGGATCATGTATTAAATCAGAGCATGATACAGGACTACAGTACCCCCGCTATGTCACCAGAAAATTGTATATCATTTATAAATATTCTTGATGAACTACCTAAAAGTAAAAATGCTGTTATCCTAAGTGATTTAACTAGCTAGTGATGAAATGGGGGCCCTATAACAACAATGCAGGATATGTACAAAAATTCTAAAATTACAGAAACACTAACTCCCTGAACCCACTAGAGGATACAATATGCATGCTTGACCTGGTCCTAAAAAAATTAGCAACTGTGTGTACCATCCCCCAAGGTATCCTCATCACTAGTCAAGAAAGATCACGGACAAGTAACCTTCCCCATTAAAATATCCACATAATCAAAGTCGTATCACAGAATTCAAGGACTTCAAATGTACAAACATCCTACAATTCAATGATGAAGCTGCCAAATTTGAGTATAATGTTATCACCCAAAATATTGATACTGCAAACTGTTATGAAACAAGTTCTACTCACACCTAGACAAATGTATCAGTTAGGCAATTTCAACCAGATATAAGAAAACGGGCAAGTTTAAAAGCAAGCCATCATTGTGGTCCACATACATTAATAAACTATATAAAAGGAAGAACTTCTTAACTTGCACAGCAGAATAAAACTCCCGAATTAAGAACATCAAACAGCTATACAAGAATCTGAAAAATAAAGGTACCCCATGAACTCAAGACTACTTAGAGAAGCAAACATAATAAATAATTTGCTCACTATGCAAGGAAGATATAACATTCAACACTGCTCCAAGATTATTCATAATAATACTACCTACTCCAATCCAGTGGAAATTGCCAAAATACTTGCAAATAAATTTAGACCCAAATTCACCCCAAACACATCTATTCCAAGCCAACTTACCCAGCTGAAATTAAGTCACCAACCAACCAACATGAAAAAAACATGTACTAAAAAGTACTCTCCAAATTGAAGAACACCACATCCACAGAGCCTGAGAACATATCTAGTTGCCTAATTAAATAGGCACCAGCCTATCCACATTCCTCAACCTTTTTAACTTGTTTTATACCACAGATGTGATACACAGATGTTGTAATGTCCCTCCAGTGACTAGGGGGAACTGTAGACCTGTCAGTCATGGAACATATTGTAACTGACCTGACGTAAGTAACTATGTTATCAAAATCTGCCATGACTCTTTTTCTTCCTTCTGGATTTATTTTGCTTCAGTTTCAAACTTCTTTGTTATAGACAGGTATTGCATTAACAGGTATGCAATCAAGGCATAACATGTATTAACAAGAATCAATGCTCATAAGTTAATTAAAACTACTCCATGGCTTAAAAAAGAAACTATCTCCCTCATGCACCTCTGTGATAAATTATGTAAACAGTACCAAAAGCATAAAACTCCCAAATTCCTTAGCCGAATATAAACAACTCCGCAACAGAGTAAACAAAAACGGGTACCTATTACTTCACCGACAAGTCAAAACAGCGACACTCACATGTTCGACTCCACATCATCGACACTTCATAACATTGACGTTTCAGGTAAGCGATCTTCCCCCTCACAGGACCCATGGTAGCACTCGTTTCTGTCTTTTAACACGTAAGGTTTATGTCATTCTTCAAAATGTACCCTGACAGCGTTGTCCTTACCTTCTTAATAGTGAAACGAGTGCTACCATGGGTCCTGTGAGGGGGAAGATCGCTTACCTGAAATGTCGATGTTATGAAGTGTCGATGATGTGGAGTCGAACATGTGAGTGTCGCTGTTTTGACTTGTCGGTGAAGTAATAGGTACCCACAAAAACACATTACCAGAGAACGAAAACCTATTACTCAATACTACAAACGGATCATAAATCAAATCAAAAAGTTCTGGAATTGCATCTCTGCCCTACTCCATCCTGGAAAAAAGGTGAACCCCTGCCCAGATCCTAACTCTTCTGATCTATCCTTAGCTACACAATTTAAATCTTTCTTTATAGATTCAGCAGTCAAACTCACTACATCTTTCACTAATAATATATCAGACCAGACCCCATCTCCCCTCCACAAATTCAACCCTCTCCAACTCCTCCTATACTAATCATCTCCCCTTTCTCTTTCAAACCTATTCCTATTAGCACCATAAAAAAAGTCTGCAAAAACTAAAACATTGCTCAGTTGCCCCAGATGAACTTCCATCTAACTTTCTCAAGCTAGCCGCCGATGGCATAGCTTTTCCCATCTCCAACCTAATTAACAGTTCCATCCAGGAATCTTATGTACCCCTTCACTGGAAACAAGCCTTCATTATTCCCCTCCACAAAGGAGGCAACAATACTGCAATCTCTAATTTCCGTCCTATAGCCATCCTATCTCTCATTTCTAAGATTCTCGAAAAATGTATCCACCTACAGCTCCTACTCTATCTCTTAGACAACCAATAGCTGACCTCTACACAACATGGTTTTAGACCAGGACACAGCACCACCACTGCCCTCCTCTCTTTTCTAGAAACCGTTAATGAAGCTTGTGACTTTGGCAATATTGTATCCACCCTTCTTCTAGACTTATCCAAAGCCTTCGATAATGTTTCTCATAACCTTTTCTTCTCCAAACTCTCTCATCTTAATCTTTCCTCCTACTCCTCCTCCATCAGCTGGTTTTCCAGCTACCTTTCTAATAGACAGCAAGCTGTCAAATGGAAAAACTGTATCTCTTCCTTCCTTCACACTCTCACAGGTGTCCCACAAAGTTCCATATTCGGACCTCTATTGTTCGAGACCTTCATTATTGACTTTCATCACTGTATTTCAAATGCTAAACTAACCCAATACGCCGACGATTTCACCATAATCTGTTCTGCCACATCCTTACCCAAACTCTTGAAACTAACTCAAGATGCCTTCTCTTGTACTGAGTCATGGATGCTGAATAATCACCTTGCCCTCAACCCTTCAAAATCCAAAATCATAATATTTACCCCTTCTAAATCTTCCAAAATAGATAAGCTCTCTTTTTCCATAACTAGCCAAAACTCAACCCCAGTTGAAATAGTTCTCCACTCAAAGCTTTTAGGAGTCATTATTGATTAACAACTAAAGTTCGATGTCCACCTACAAACTAATATTAGGAAAACACATCAAAAACTGAGCATGTTATATCACCATGGTCATTCTCACTCCGTCAACCAAGCACATCTTCTCTACCACTTATCTTATTCCCTCTGTTATGTATGGTGCCCCTCTCCTTACCAATCTTTAATACTCTCTAAAGTCTAAACTTGCTTCCTGCATAAGAAGATCTCTATGTTTGCAACCGGATCCAAGTCCTTCTCCCACCACTGCAAGGCTCTCCACTCCCTGAATTGGTTGGAACTCCCTAACTATCTCTCCTACATTCAACTCTCTGTTGATCATTTTCAAACCTTTAAATTGTCCCACAGTTTCCTCCACCCTCAAAATGCATCAGCCCAATAGACTTCTTAGGTCCAACAACCAAAACCTTCTGGAAGTGTACAAGCCTATAAGTACCCCTGGAACACTTCTATTATCTTTCTCCCTAGCATGACTATGGAATTCCCTTCCCCCTCAAATTCGAACCACCAACAACCATTCCAACTTTAGAAACCTGCTCCACTCATACCTTTCTTCTTGCTGGAATGCTCCTGTTCTTATCCCACCTGACTTCATCCACTACATCCCTACTCTTCATCACCCTGCTTCATCCTAACTCTCATCTCCACAACATATATTCACCTCTTCCTCTGTTGCCTCTTACTCACCTCAAATAACTTAAATTGCTAGGTCTATTCCTCCTCAACACCTGCTCTCAATTCTTACCTAATTATGCTCCATTAAAGCACACTCCTATACACTTTTATTATTTCACGTCCTGTCATTTTTTTTCTTTCTTTTTATGTCCTCCGTATACTATGTACTTGTTGCTTTCATACTTTAAACTAGGTATAAGTAACAAACTGCTTTTGATTTCTACTGTGAAAAAAATGTATACAAGTTATAAACTGTTTTTGATTTTTAATAATGAACTATGTATAAATCATAAACTGATGACTTATACTGTAAAACAGTGATTTGTATTGTAAAACTGTACTAGGAGCTTTTCTCCCCAGGCCTCCACTGAAAATGGGCTCATTTTTGATCCAATGGACTTTCCCAGTAAACAAATGGCAAAAAAAAATTAAAATAAAAGTGACCAGTAATTTGATGCCAAGATTTTTTTGCTGAAGGAAAGGGGAGAAACCCGATGATGGTACTTAGTGGACACACAAGTGTTAACTAAAAGATGTGCATTAAATCCTGTTAAGTTAAATCCAGGCATATACTGCAAAGCCCATAACTTGGGGAATGCAACAAAACTGTGATCCTTGCCTTAATAAGTATAATAAGGTGATTTAGAGCCTGAGAACTGTGATCACCTTATAGGCAAAATACCAGCAAAAGAAGGGCAAAGGCAGGGAAGGCTCTTAAGTGAGCTAAGACAAGCCTAAAATGGGTACAAAGTTGAATGGGAGAATAAGTGAATCAGTCAAAGCACTAAATATTGTACACACTTTTTTTAAATAATTTTTTTTGGTATGCTTAACATGAAACTACAGGGTCTTCAGTGTTCCACGTCCAACCTGGGTCTACCAGTTAATTTCCTATCCCCCAGACTTATACCAGTATTGCTTGGGCTGGTCGTGGATCCTAATGGTGTTCTGGGGGTTAAGCCATCTTTGCAACTGTCTGGCGGTGGGTTTCTTTATATGCCCTACCCTGTCCCTTCCCTGTCTCTCCTACTCATTGACTACATCCAACGGCAACTCCCATCTTTCGGCCATAACTCCCCTTAGGGAGCTTCACACAAGAATGCCCTCGCAACCAAGATAGGCACACCCATCCCTCCCTGCCGCTCAGTCAGTTGCCTGAGCCAGTAATCAAACCAAGGTTACCTAGGTCATAGTCAGGGCTTTATTCCGCTAACCCACTGGACTGGCTTATGTACACTCTTATCCTAATGATGAACAAGTTGATTCCTTGAAGTATTTACAGCACACTTGCAAATGGCTGTAAGGTACAAAGGCTAAAATGAGCAGAGGGTACAACAAAAATTACAGAAAATGGAATGTAGTAACGTAGCTACTAGTACTCCTGGACACTTAGAAAAGAAACAAAGACTGGAATGCTTTTGTGTTAGAGTAGGCAGTGTACAGGTTCCCCTACTGTGGGAGGTACAGGAGGCAATGCTACTTGGCAACTGATTTTACTGCTGCTAGTGAGCATTTATCTCAAGCACAGGAATGAGAAGGAATGAATTTAATAACTGCACCTAATTTTTGTAATGCCTGTTAAGGTAAATGGGGTTACATGGATTAGTACAAGGAGGAGTTACACAAGACACACTGAGAGGCATAACAACAAGCAACTTAAGAGGATGGGTGCACAAAGTGGAGGGTAGTTTAAGAAAAAAAAACAAAGTGGGAGGAGTAAAATTAAGGGGAAAAAGCTCAGACAGAAATAAACATGATAATATGAAATATTAATGGTGCAGTGGCAAGAAATAAGAATGAGAGGGCATTAGAATACACCAGGAAGACCAGTGCACAGATAATAATGCTACTAGAAAACTAGAACTACCACTTCATATACTAGGCCATGCACCTGAAGTGGCTCCCCAATCCACAAAATGATAAATGTCTGTCAGCTTTGCAAGCTTGCTTTACTTCAGAGCTGGACCACATTTCACTACCAGCTTGTTTATCTACTGTCTAAAGTTTTAATGTTTTATTTCGTAAGACTACTTAGGGTAATAGGGTAATAAAATGGGCAATAAAGCTACACAGAATGTCTCCTGTCATGGATCTGCTGTCCCATGTATCCTGCAATATTTAAAAAAAATGAATGTGATTTAACACTACTGTGGAGAACATAGGTAAGTTACCAACACTCATGAAACTGCTTATGTTCACAGACGGTTCTACAACACTGTACCACTCATCTTCTGTGTGAACTAATGTGGTGCAGCCCTGTGTCATGTTGCACTGTAATCTGATAATTAGAAACATTCAACCTTCTAGTGTGCTCCTGCCTTTAAGCAAAAAAAAGTTGTCCTTCCATGCATGCAAACTACTATCTGCAAAGGCAACTACATCTCAGTGCATGTGTACTTTGACCACATACCCCTTTTCCTGTAAAAGACACAAATTCTGGGCTCCCTATACCATTTTGGTCTTTCAAAATTGTGAGCTTCCACAATTATATTTGTAAGAAGCAGATCTAGCCTAAAACCTAAAATCAGTGCATTCCCTCCTCTGTTTTATACAGAAGAGAGATTCTAACTGCCTTGAGTGATCACAAATGGAGATTTTTTTTCAGTGCAGGTAACCACTGCTCCTAGAACGAGTAAATGTGCTTCCAATGATGCACAGAAAGTTTTTTTGACAGTGGTAGTAACCTTAATAACCACAGTAATATTTAATAAATATCTCAGCAGAATTTCATTTTATTATCCAATGTTTTTGAAACTGCCTTGCAGACTTTTTTCTTAATCTCTTTGGTCAATTCAACACATTTGACATGTCAGTGAACTATTACATTTTTATCGGAACTCCAACTATCTGACACCAGAGCAGCTGATGTGACAGTATTACAGGCTGCACTCAAAATGTTTCACCACTCACTGTGTTGGGCAACTGTACCACTTCCTCAGGACTAGAATCAAACATTTCTTAAGTTATATGATCTTTATTCCAAACACATGATGCTAACCACTTACAGATACTTGATCATTGTTGTAGCTGTACCTGTCCACAAGTAGCTTGTTGTCTCTGTAGCAGTAGATTCAGGATGGCTACTCACTGCTAACAAATATAATGCACAGAAAATATCAAAAACTCAGTTTAGTCCACACATTTACAACAAATTCATTAGTCAAAGCTTGAGCTTTGAATGCTTTTTCAAGGATTCCACAAACAAAAGAACACATTAAAATATAACAATGGGATAGGGTCTTAATATCAAATACACTTGTCAACAACAAAGATGAACAATTCCTTTAAAAACAACTTTCAAAGTACATCTAAAATTTCTCTTTGAACCAATTTCCCCTGCTTAATGTCTTTTAAAAACTACTATAGCCTGATTAACTGCACATCTTTGGATTTTGGATATATTCATTAGGGTTTGCAATAAAAAGAAGCAATATAATGAATGGACCATTCTATGAAACATACTGTACAAGAAACTGCTTAAAATAATTGTGTTTTTCAAACTTGTCAAGTGAGACTCTAAAATGTAAGCCTGTCACAAATCTCGAAACAGAATGACACAAAATGTTTAATTTCTGCAAATGGTGCTTACTACACTAAGAAGAGTATAGTTAGAGAAAGTAAAACATCCTTCCAAATAATAGCCTAATCTCATTTACCAGACCTGAATTTATGCTCTATACAAAAGCCAGCCTTTGAAGTATCGATGTTCAAAACTGGGTAATATGAAAATCAAACTGCAACTAATTGTCTAAAACAAAATCCATTTTGGGAAGTAGTTTCTGCCAAATCAAACTACAATGCCATCAGTTCCAAACAAAATATGTGTTTAAAAAAAAAAAAAAGACTGAAAAAGTGTCCAATCTCATTGCTTCACTCAAGTGCACTATTCATAATAAAAGTTACAGTTGGGAAAGAACACTGGTAACTCAATAGATTTAGGTTACCTTCCAATACGACCTTTGGAAAAAAGGAGGGATTAGTGCTTAAAGAAACTCTATCCTTATGAAAAATCAGGTAAGGGGGATTGGAAGGCAAGGCTGCCTGCAACTCGGAGACTCTTCTAGCTGAGGTAATGGTCACTAAAAAGTGTGTTTTCCAAGACAGAAACTTTAGATCACATTTGGCTGAAGGTTCTAAGGGGGAACAAATGATATTTGTTAAAATGTAATTCAGATCCCAGGAAGGAGTTGGATTCTTGTATGGAGGTCTAGTCATTGTTCCTTTCAGAAAGGACTTACAGAGCCTGTGTGACATGATAGTAGAGCCGTTCTCTCCTACATGGAAATTTGAAACGGCTGCTAGTCAGACTAACAGCAGATGTAGCAGCACCTCAGCACCTTCATGAAAAAGTTTGGTTAGAAATTCCAATATAGAATGCATGGGCGCAGAAAAGAGATCTACTTGGTTATCAGTCATGCACATTACAAACCTACTCTATTTACTCTTGCATAATTTATGCATAGAGGTTTTATGGGAGGACAACAGAACATGTTTTCCCAGAGATGACAGCTGGGGAAACCTGGCAATCAAGGGAACTGGAGCAACCAAGCTGTCAACTTGAGGTTGTGAAGGCTGGGATGTGGCTTTCCAGACAGATGCAAGAGTAAATCTGGAGCCGGGTCCAGAATCTATGGGGATAAGGGGAATAAAGGGATGACCTTGAGATACTGAAGGAGAGATCCACCACTCCAGATCCTTTTTGCAGGAAATGGTTATGAGAATCTTGTTTGACATTGGCAGTTCCAGAATTGATCACTGTGTGGAAAGTAAACATTGAAGTATTCTCATGTGTAGTCGAGCTAGAGGAATAAGTACAATAGATGCTGCCATCTTCCCCAGAACCTGTAGCACTTGTTTTGCAGTGGCTTGATTTTTCTTAACAGTTTCACATGTAGACGAAAATATTGCACTCTGTTGTGAGGGAGTCTTGCTATCAGCATGGTTGTATCTATCTCTGCTCCTATAAAATTTAAGATCTGAGATGGCTCTACAGCAGATATTTCATAATTTATGGTAATGCCTAGAGAAGAACAAAGTTGAATTGTATAGTCCCTCGCTTGTAGCAGAAGATGTCTGACTGGGGTGGTTATGAACCAGTCATCCAGATACAGAAACACAGAATCCTTGGCGTTTCAGCTGAGCTGCCACTACTGCCATGAATTTGAACACTGTGGGCTGTAGTGAGTCCAAAGGGCAGACCTCGAAACTGGAAGTGACTGGCTCCCAGCCGGAAGAGCATGTACCTTCTGGATCACTTTCCATTTTGATGTGGTAGTACGCTTGCTGAAGGTCTACAGAGCTTATCCAGTTGTCATTGTCCAGAAATGGAAGTATCAACTGCTGTGTGACCATCTGGAACTTGGTTTTCTTCACCGATTTGTTGAGATCACTGAGGTCCAAAATGGGTCTCCAGTCCCCTGTTTTCCTTGGAACTAAAAAGAATCTTCAGTAAATTCTGGATCTTCTCTGATCTACAGGGACTTCTTGGATGACTCTTTCTTAGCAACTTTTGGATTTCTAACATTGGTTGTTCCCTTAGACTGGGTGGAATATCTGGAACTGATTTGTTTTCAGGACTGGAGAGAAAGAACTGAATGATATAACCCCTGGATATTATGCCCTGCACCCACTTGTTATTGGTTATTGTCTGCCAGGTTTCTAGGTGCAGTGACAGTATTCCCTGACCGCCTCCACAGGGGACCAGTCAGGCACTCCTTCAGGAGTGCAGAAAGGGTCTGCCAAAGAAAGTATCTCTGGAGCCCTGAATCTGAGGACCTCCTCTGCCGCGAGGGTAGCATCTTCCATTATTGTTCCTCCCTCTGCCCCTATGGGAAACTAGCACCCTGTGTGTCTTGCTAAGACTTTTGAGATTTTCTGAACCACATCTTCCCACTACCTCTCTGATTCTTTGGAAATGGTCTGGTGTGTGGAAAAATGCACTCCAATGGCAGACAAGGTCTTACACCTTCCTGCTCATACCGGGTTAGCGTTTCTTTAACTTTGGGCCCACAGAGAGATGAGCAAAGGAGGCATTAACAAAGGAAGTCTTGAAGGGCTCCGTGAAATTGCAAAGGCGCATCCAGACCTGCCTCCTAATTGAGATGCCTGAACCCGCCACCCTACTTGTTCCATCTGCTGCATATGAAATGAGTCTCAAGGACAAGTTGACTACCACGATAAGGGTAGTGAGCTATGTGTTGATCTTATCTGCTGAGGCATCAGCTACAGCTCCTTGGAGGGAGTCTGAAAGTTCTTTCAGCAGGTCCCCCTGAAGTCTGGTGAAAAAAGCTGCTTTAGAGAAGATGCGCTCCCCATATCTACCCATGGCCCTGGAAACCTTATTAGGATTGGTAGAGGAACTGCTCTTGGAAAGTTCTTTTTTTGTGGCACCCATCATGATCATGGCATCTACTGCTTCTCCCTTGGTGAGAAAGGCTTGGTCTTTAAGTGCTGTAATGTACTTGTCTGGCCTCATCGGAGTCAGCTCTGTGGAATCTGGCATCTCCCACGCCTTCCGAGAGATTAACTGAATAAGCTTGTCAGAAGGCAGTGTCACCAAAGAGGTTGAAGGGTGAGATCTGAAAGCCTTCAGGTATACTAATGACTCAGCCGAAGGGGATAAGGACTGCCAGTCACCTCTCTTGTTTCAAAATTTCTAGGATGTCTCCAAAGGAGACATCCTCAGGAGGCAACCATGGAAAACCTTCTGCTTCTTCAAGGTCAGTATCTGAAGTGATGGACTCCTTTGTGGAGTCCAGATGCTTCCTCTTGCATGGTCTCTTACAAGGTACTTCCTCAGTAGGACACTCTGGGGGAATTTTCAGAAGTGTGTGTGGGGGGGTCCCCTGCAGGACATCCTGAGGCCTTGGAGTCTTGCATTCCTGTGGATGGAGGTGATGAGGTAAAGATACCTGTGCCAATGAGGGAGGAATCACCAAAGGGAACTGTGCCTGAGACTGAGAAGGCAGACTGCCCTTGTGCCAATAAAATCCCCGGACCTGACAATATAGATGTTGGAGTCGAAAGAGCCCCCGGAGTGGAAGAAAGAAGCTCCAAAGATAAGGTGGGAGCTGAACCCATCTGTGCTGAGGCCCAGAGTGACGAGGTCAGATCAGAGGAGATCCGAACAGTCTCAGAGGACCCAACCGGTGATTACCAACGCCCAGAGGTCATCTGTTCCAACTGGACTGAGACGCTCAGGGCAAACATCGGATCCAAGGAGTTGAGAAGTCCTGGACCTGATACAGACACCAGCTGGATATCGGATATTTCTGGCTCAGAAACCGAAGCACAGACTGGGGAAATAGTAGCTGCCACAGGGGCATGAGGAGTCTGATCAGACTCCTTTGGGTTTGGATCCAAAAGAAGCTTGGCCAATGCAGGTGGCTTGAGAAGCCTCTGCACCACCTTATCCACATCTTTATCTGACAGGTTTCTGGTAGACCTAGAAGACAATGTTGGTGATCTGGACCTGGTTAACAGAGGAGACGGGAGCCGAGACATAATAGGCACCAAGGATGGAGATTGGCTTCGACAGCAGTACTCAGAGGGTAATATGGTCTTTGGAGCCGATGATTCAGAGCCAGATTTCAGACCCAATGATTTTGTCTAATCCGAAGAGGTTCCTGCTTTGGAGGTAACTGTCTGCTCTGTAGGTGTTGTCAGAGGAGACAACTTAGGATGTTTAGCCTTCAGCTTTGAGGATGTTATCAGAGGTGGAGAAGGAAGTTTCCCTGCTCTCTCAGTTTTGAAGAGGAGGGTTTGATAGAGATAGCCACAGAGAATAGGGTTTTAATTAACCCCTTCAAAATCAATTTGTTTTTCCATTCCATAAGCACCCTTTGATTAAAGGGCATGACATGTGGAACAAGATTCTTGCAAATGAAGAGCCCCAGACAGTAAACGCACAAATGCGAGTTACTGAGGGGCATCTTTCTGCTGCACTTTCCACATTTTAGAAGGTAACAACACAAAAAACAACTCAAATTTAGAATGATGGAGAGAAAAAATTAGATTTTTTTTTTTTTATACAACAGTATCGGAAAGTCCTCTAACTTAAATTGACTTCAGTGGAGGGGGTGTGGAGTTGGTTAACTAATTTCTAACTAAAACAAGCAGTAACCTAGAAGGAGGGGGAGTTGATTAACTACTCTCCAACTTAAATGAGTAGTAATCTGAATAAAAAGGGAAGAAAACCACTCACTAGACACTAGAAAATGTTCTACAAGGGAAAGAAGGGGAAAGGGAAATACCCCCTAACTTAAACGGGTTAGAGTCCTCTAATTAAAATGGATGTTAATGAGAAGGGAAAAGGTGCTATCAAGGAATTTAAAATATACATAATAATAAAAAAAAACAATAAGATATATTAGAAAATATCAAAGAAATAGTCAAAAAACCTAGTCTAGAGCTTGAATGAATATCCTTCTCACAGCGCAGCAAACGATATCTGAGGAAAGTACAGTTGTGTACACTTACCATAAATGTAGATGTTCAAGTGTCTTCACTGTTGCAGTCATGACTGTAGGGTTCTCCCCTGCCGGCAGGCAGTCCTCGGCCGGCCAGAATCCCAAAGTCTGGGTCCGGCGTCGGCTGTTCAGCCATGCTCCCTGACGTCAGAGTGCCAGGAGTACAAAGCTGACAGCCGACGCCATGTTCTCCAGTTTTTCTTGCCCCAGATGTCAGAAGTTCCAAAATGAGTAAGGTCCCATACCCTTTGCAAATACACCTCAGAAGAAGGGTGAAAAAAGGAACCACACAAAAGAAAAAAATAAGAGGGGACAGGAGGGAGGGAAACCCAGACTGCAACAGTGAAGACACTCGAACATCTACATTTATGGTAAGTGTACACAACTGTACTATGTTCATCGTGTTTCACTGTTGCAGTCATGACTGTAAGGTAGAATCCCAAAGCAGAGTGAAAGGGAGATGGTCATAAAGTAGAGGGGGCGGCTATAAGACCCTGCAAGACTGCAGAAGCAAAGCCTGCCCTAGACTTAGAGTAGAGAGGTAGATTGTAGTGCTTGGAAAAAGTATGCACTGAACTCCAAGTTGCAGCTTCCAAAATGTCTTTGGTAGGAACTCCCCTGAGGAAGGCAGCTGAAGTGGCAGCAGCTCTGGTAGAGTGAGTCCTTATACTCCCTGGGATTTGCTTTCCATGGTGTGAATAGCAAAATCTGATTCCATGAGCAATCCATTTAGAAATGGTCTGTTTTGAAATGGCTTTACCTTGGGAACTTGAAGCATAAGAAACAAACAATTGCTCTGATTTCCTGATGTCCTTGGTTCTGTCCAGGTAAAAACGTAGTTTTCGGTGTACGTCCAAGGAATGTAAGATCCTTTCCTCTTTATTTTGAGGAGTGGGGAAAAAAGTTGGCAAGTGAATAGTTTGATTTAAAGCCACTTTGGAAACCACCTTAGGCATGAAAGTAGGATTAGTCCTTAAAGACACCCTGTCTTGATGAAAAATAATATAAGGTTCTACAGCCATAAGCGCTTGCAACTCTGAAGCTCTCCTGGCAGCGGTCTGAAACTCTCCTGGCAGAGGTCAGAGCTAACAGGATGGCTGTCTTCCAAGATAAAAACTTGATGTCAGATGTGGCAACAGGCTCAAAAGGAGGTAAGGTGAAACATAGTTGAGATCCCAAGCAGGAATGGGAGGAGATCTAGGGGGCCTCTGAGAAACTGTCTCATGAGCTGGTGGGAAAAGATTGGAGGGTCTGTATTATAATGAGCAGAAATAGCAGAGGCATGAATCTTTATGGAAGAGAAAGAGAGACCCTTATGTAAGAGGTCTGTCAGGTAAAGTAAAATCTGAGGAATGTTAGGAATAAGAGGATCAGAATCCTGAGCCTGCATCCAGGAACAAAATCTTTTACATTTACCTGCATAAGATTTTCTAGTGCTGGACGTCTGGCTTCTAAAATGACATCCATAACCTGCTTGGGTAGGAGAGAATGATTCAAAGACCCTGGATTAACCAGGCCACCAGGCTGAGAGTTTTGACATGGGAGTGTAGAACCTGACCCTGGTGTTGGGACAGAAGGTTCAGAGTCTGTGGTAAAACCCAAGGGGGCTCCAGACAAAGGTTTTTCAGTGTTGGGTACCAAAACTGTCGAGGCCAATTTGGGGCCAGCAAGGTTATCATCTTTGGCTTGTCCTGTTTGATCTTTAATAATACCTGTGGAGAAAGAGGAAGAGGCGGAAAGGCATATCCCGAGAGGTTTCTCCAACTGAATGATAGTGCATCCACTTTCCAACTTTTTCGTGGAAAGTCCTGGTGCAAAAAATCTGTAGTTGATGATTGAGGTGGGATGTAAAGAGGTCTATGTGAGGACATCCCCAGACTGCAGTAATCATCTTGAATATTTCGGTGTCCAGCATCCATTCATGTGGGTCCGAAAGATTTCTGCTCAGACTGTCTGCCAGGCAGTTTTGTTTCCCTGGTAGAGATTGTGCTTGAAGGTCCAGATTGCAAGCTAGAGCTGTGTTCCAAAGATCCGTGGCTAGTCTGCAAAGGGGATAGGAATGAGATCCCCCTTGCTTGTTTATGTACCACATAACTGTGGTGTTGTCTGTCCATATTAGTAGTTGTCCTGGTTGTAGAAGATTCCTGAAGGCCAATAGAGCTTTTTGTACGGCTAACATTTCCTTTAAATTGATATGCAGGTGCTTCTGATCCTTTGTCCAAAGACCCTGCAGACAGTTGCCCTGAAAATGGGCTTCCCATGCATAATCTGAGGCATCCGTGGTCAGTATCTGAGTGGCAGGAGGCAGAGAGAGGGGTTTTCCTTTGTTTAGAGTACATGCCTTGGACCACCAAAGGAATTCCTTTTGAAGACAAAGCAGGATGGAGATCAGTATGTCTAAACTGTGGCAATGTTGAGACCATACACTTTTTAGGTACCACTGTATTTTCCTCATATGTAGTCTGGCATATGGTACGAGAAGGATGCAGGAGGCCATGTAACCCAAAGCCTGCAGGAATCTCCTTGCAGATAGCTGAGTTAAGTTGTCAAGGTTTTGAAAGTTGAGGCCAGCTGTAATTGTTTTTCGTATGTCAGAAATGCCATCTGGGTTGTTGTGTTTAGAGAAGCGCCCAGAAAAATTATCTGTTGTGAGGGTGTCAAATTTGACTTTTTTTACGTTTACAGTGAATCCCAGGAACTTGAGAAGATTCTGAACAAACTCTAGATGCTGAAGTAAGACATCCTTTCTGTCTGCCTGACTAAGACAGTCGTCCAGATAAGGGTAAATTTGAATTCCCTTGAGTCTGCAATAAGCTACTACTGGAGCCAGGCATTTGGTAAAGACCCTGGGCGCAGTAGACAATCCAAAGGGCAGCACTGAGAATTGATAGTGTCTCGATCCGGCCTTGAACCTGAGGTATTTTCTGCATTTCTGCCTGATGGGAATGTGTAAATATGCCTCCTTTAAATCCAAAGTCACCATCCATGCATTTTTGGTCAGCATTGGAAGTAGCTGTTGTAGAGTAAGCATCTTGAATTTTGGTATCTCTAGAAAAGTGTTCAAGACTGACAGATCCAGAATGGGTCTCCATGAATTTTGCTTCCTGGGGACTAGAAAGAGGCTCGAGTAAAAACCTTGTCCCATTTCTGAAAGTGGAACTAGTTCTATGGCTTTCATAGCCAAGAGAGCTTCCACCTGGTTTAAGGCCTCTGACCATTGATGTTTTGGAAGATCTGGCCATCCGCTTGGCCTTGGAAGGGTATGAAAATGGAATTTGTAACCTCTTGAAACTACATCCAGAACCCACTTGTCTTGGGTTATACGAGTCCAATTTAGGTGAAAAAGAGAAAGTTTTCCTCCGAGAGGGGCTTCCAGGCAAGAAGTTCCTGCAGCCCAACAGAGGGAGTCACTGAGTCTGTTTCCTATGAGTTTGCGACCTGTCCTCTCCTCCCCTAGGGGTGGAAGCAGTCCACTGTCTTGGTCTGTAAGAGGCTTGCGTTTGAGGCCTTCCTCGGGAGCGTCTGTATCTACCCCTCTGAGGCCTGTCTGAATTGGGAAAGGACCAATTTTTTGTAGGCCAATTCCTACTAAATCTGGGTGGCTGTACTTGTAAGAAATCTTTAACTGTTTACATGGATTTTGCCTTGTCCTCCATCTTTTTAGTCACTTCTTCAGCTTTAGATCCAAACAAAACATTATGCTGAACAGCAGCATCCAATAATTTAGCTTTTACTTGATCTGGCAAATTTTGTTCCTTTAACCAAGCATGCCTTCTAATTACTGTGCCAGAGGCAGCAGCCCTACAAGAAGCCTCTAAAGCATCAAATCCACAGTGTAAACCATGCTTCCCAACTTGTTCAGTGGCATGCATTAAGTCATGCGACTCCTTATCATCTGCACAGGTGGAAATGAAGTTAGCATCTGTTTTAGAACAGACAGGAGAAATTGCTGGTATTTCAGCATATGAAACTGACAGTTTAAAGCCCTAATAGATAAAGTAGCAGAAGTGTACACTTTTTTGCCCCATCTTTCTAAAGATCTGGAATCCTTCTCAGTGGGAATGGGGTTTTTAGCAGAAGCGGCCTTTACGCCCTTAGGACCCTGAGAAATGGTTTCAGGGTCAGCAGTAGGGTTCTTGTATAAAAACTGGTGGGAATCAGGAACCCTACAGTATCTGTCTGGCTTAACAGGAGCTGGAGGAAAAGAATCAGGAGTTAAGTTAGCCTCCGAAAAAGCATCATCCACAATATCTAAAATAGGAGGAATAGCCAGGGGTCTATGCTGGGGAAGAAGAAGAAAATCCCTTAGTCTTTTCTTAGATTCTGAATACTCCTGTCCTTCCCAGTGGAAGTGTTCCCTCATTTCATGCAAAGTTTCCCCAAAAGAGAAATCCTCAGGCAGAGAAGCTGAAGGAATGGATTCCTCAGCATCAGAATCCTCATAAGGAGGGAAAGAATATTCCTGGCCAGAAGAAGAAACTGAAGAAACAGAAGCCTGATCAGAGGAGTCATAATAAACTTCCTGCCTTGGCCTTTTATCTGCAGGGGGATGTGAACCCCTAATCATAGTAAGTAAGTCCTCCGCCATCCTAAATAACTGTTTCTGAGACTTGGGAGCCGGATCAGAAGAGGCCTGGGCTGCAGTCTTTGATTTGGAAGGAGTCTTTGCCTTTGTCTTTGCCTTTATTAGAAGCTGAGTAGGCCTGAAAACCCCTTCGGAAGCCGTTACCTGCACAGCAGCTCTGGACCCATCCGAAGGAGCATTGTCCGAAGGTCCTGCAACAGAAATATTCAAAGGCCTAGTTGGCTCCTCATGGGAGTCCGTTTCGGCTATCGGTTCTGAAATGGCCGACGACAGGGGCTGCAAAAGCGCCTCACTGATGACGGCCGAACCTGAAGCTGGCTCTGCTTGTGCGATATCGTCTGATTTGGACCTCGGAGGCCTGTCTTTGTCCTTGCGTCATTTGTGAACTCCGGTAGCCGGAACCGTATCAGACGACATTTTGTAATTAAAACGCCTACCGAAGTAATGAAATTCAAAGTTGTACCTTTGTTTAATAGTACGTTGATTGAATCTAGCACAAAACCGACAACTAGCTATGTCGTGGGCAGGGCCTAAGCAAGGAATACAGTAAGAATGAAAATCCTTATGAGGTATTTGCTTCCCACATGAAATACAATTATTAACTTTTTCTGACATCGGACTGGAGCAAGAAAAAATTTTCCCCAACGGGGTACTTAGCTTTGAGTAGGAGAAGAAAGTCTTCAGACTGAAGTTTGTTTAGAAAAAATTGTCAGGATTCAGCCAACCGGCACTTGCGAACTGCTATCACCGTACGGCAAGAAAGACTGGAGAACATGGCGTCGGCTGTCAGCTTTGTACTCCTGGCACTCTGACGTCAGGAAGCATGGCTGAACAGCCGACGCCGGACCCAGACTTTGGGATTCTGGCCGACCGAGGACTGCCTGCCGGCAGGGGAGAACACTACAGTCATGACTGCAACAGTGAAACACTATGAACACCTTGGGGAACTGCGTTATGGGTAGGGAAGGGAGCCACAAGCTTTGCTTAGACTTCGAGCTAATGGAAAGGCAGAGATGGAGCTGACACATCTGATAAGAGGCCATCAGTAAGAATAAATACAAGATTGACAACAACACATCTGAATTTATGCAAGAACTGACCTTACAATATCTTTAGGAGAGTCCATAAAGAGGTCATGCCCATCACTCTAAACATTATTTTCAGATTATTTTGTAATTTAGCAAAATGTGACTTCAAAGCATTTTTCTATAGCCGTGCTAGTTTAAGTGCAGTACGATCAGCATACATTACAATATTTGAATTCAAATCTGCCTTTGTAACTTAATTAAGGTATGACCATATGAATTTTTTTTTACTCAAATATTTTTTATTTGGAAATAAAACACAAACATTTTCATTACAATTAAATAAATTGAGCAATTAATTATTTACATTTAGCTTGACATAAATAGACTTTAGATAGTATGTGATATAAACAAATATCACATTACAAAGGGTAATGCTACTCAATGCTAGAAGTCTAAATCTCAAAATGCATTCACTCGAGGCACTCCTTAAAATGAAGAACATCGACATCTCTGCAGTGACAGAGACCTGGTTCAAGGCTCCAGAGAGTACCCCTGCATTACCAGGCTATAATTCATGCCACACCTTTTGGCCACCTAACCTGGACCGAAACACTAAAGGTGGAGGCGTGTCCATATTCATTAAGGATATCCACACCTCTAGGCTAGTTGCTCAGCATAATGCACCCAAGATTATTCAAGTGCAACTAACTCTGGGCAAGACCGCAATCCAGATTGTAACTTGCTAAAGATCCCTTACCATGCCCCAGGATTCCCCTTCCTCATTTCTTGATACAATGGAAAATATTAGGGTACCACCCAACACCCTAATAACGGGCGATTTCAACTATCCCACCATTAACTGTGAAAACTACTCATTTACCAACTCTTTTGCTCAACGTTTTCTGGAATTCATAAATTCCAACACCTTGGATCAACTTATCCACACCCCCACCAGGGACAGCAATATCCTAGACCTGGTTATTACCAACATGGGCGACCGGTGTTCCACCCCAGAGATCAATTCCTCGTTGGTCAGATCCGACCACAAGCTAATCAGCCTAGACAGCCACATCCCGCCCCCACCTCCCATTAGGGAAACCACCATAAAAAATTACTCCAAAGCCAACTTCACGCTTTTCAAGACAGAAGTGGCAAACTTTACATCCATGCAGATGAACAATAGAGGAACGACTGCTGAATCCTACACAAATGCACTTTATAAGCACATACACGAATGCATGGATTGTGCTATCCTCCAAAAAAGGAAGCCAATCTGGTGGTCCCCTGCCATAAACAAACTCTACAACAGAAGAAAGAAACTGTTGCAAAAAAGAGTAAAATCCCATGACTGGAAGAACTCCTTGGTTAGCCCCGGTAAGAAGCTGAGATCCCTCATAAAATCCTCCAAAGCTAGTTATGAAAACAAAATTGCCACTTATTCTAAAGACAATCACAAAGCTTTCTATAGCAATGTCAAGAGTCTCAATGGCAACAGTCAGATCTGCTCTGAGTTGCAGCAGAATGCCACTAAATATACAGAACCAAATGATATTGCCAACATCCTGGCAGACAGGTTCAGTGCTATCTTTACCTCCCCCTCACTCCCTAAAGGGCCCATCTTTATACCTTAAGAATGCAAAGTTGCGGTAATCACGGCTGCACAGGTAAAAACCACACTCTCCAAACCCAAGAACACAGCATCCATGGGACAGGACAACATCCCAGGCTATATTTTACATGCACTACAGAATGAACTGGCACCCTACCTAAGCACCATGTTTAATCATAGCCTCACCTCAGGGTTTTTGCCCACTGAATGGGGCACAGTGACAGTTATCCCACTCCACAAAGGGGGAGCCACCATGGAGCCTGGGAACTACAGCCCCATTAGCCTAACGAGCCTGGTCTGCAAGGCCATGGAACATATCTTCATGGAACTTCTAAACAAATATAATGGTAATCTCCAAACTCTGGACCTCACCCACTTCAGCTTGGTAAAAGGCAGATCATGTCTCCTAAACCTTATGGACTTCTTTGAAGCAGTCACCAAAGCCATGGATGAGGGTAAGGTGGTTTACACAGACTATCTAGATCTCGCCAAGGCTTTTGGCATCATCCCCCCACTCAGGAATTACAATTAAACTCACTAAACTAGGTATAAATCCCTATGTCACAAGATGCGTTGCCAACTGGCTCACTGACAGAACACACAATGTGAAAGTAGCAAACTCCAAATCTGACTTCAGACCAGTGACAAGTGGAGTACCACAGGGTTCAGACCTGGGTCCTCTCCTGTTTGGTATCTACTTTTCTGAAGTACAGGCTAACACAGATCATCTTTGGCCAACAAAGTTCGTAGATGACTGCAAACTAGGAGCTATAACTGAAACTCCTAACGATGTTGACATCCTACAAAATGGTCTCACTGAGACAGATGCCTGGTGTCAAAGCCATGGTCTCAAGCTCAATGCCAAAAAGTGCATTGCCATCCCCTTTAGTAAAAACTGTACCCATGAGCTACCACATAGATGGTAGTCTACTTAACACCGAAAGTGTGATGACATCTTGGGATGCAGGTGGACAGTAGTCTCTCCTTTGATAATGACATTGCCACAGTAGTCAAGAAATCCTTCTACGTGGCACACCTCATCACAAAACATTTCTCATCCAGGAAAAAAAGAGGTCATTGTTCCCCTCTACTCGTCACTCATAAGACCCATTATAGAGTACAACGCCCCTTTTGGTATGTACCTCACAAGACATCTACAACTGGAAAAGCCGAAGAAATACCTCACAAAGAATATTACTGGCCTCAAACAGAAGCCCTACGCAGACCGTTTCAAAAAACTCCAGCTTTACTCTGTCGCATATCGCCTACTCCTAGGCTATCTCTGGTTAACATACAAAGCTATGTCAAACCCAGAGATGTTGGACATAAACCAAACATGCTGGAGGGATAGATTCCTGTCCCAGAGACTTCCCATACTCTGGAAGAAGCTACCTATCTGTATCAAAAGCTCATTAGCACTCTTCAAGAAAAATCTTGATGACTGGATAGGAAATAGGAAATTCACCCCAGGGATCATCTCTGTGGCTCTGCTTGACATGGACACAGGAAAATAATTTTCTTGGGTGGCAAAACCTAGGGTACCTTTTTGGCTAGGCTTGTATAGGCCCTAGGGCCGATAGCCTAATACCTACCTATGAACTTATAAGTCAAAACAAATAATAAATACGGTATCATGAGGTGACTGAGAATGATTGTAAAGTGTCAATCAATGACAGAACTTTCTTCCATGGAGTATTAACTAATGGCTTAGGGAATATTCTTAGTTCTTTGACTTTTATCTCCATTGATGCTTTCTTCTTCACTAGACATAGAAAGTCCTCCATGGTAGGTGATATGTTAGAATTCCATTTCTTGGCTATACATTTTCTAGCTATTGTGAGTATTGTCCACAGTTGATATACATTTGTTTTACTCATGGGAGGACCTTCATTTATATTCAATAAAATTCATGCTATAGTCATAACAAATGTGTCTGTGAGAATTTTCATAAGAAATTATTAACATCATTCCAAAAAGTTTTTATCTGTATACAGTCATAAAAAAATATGACACCAATCCGCTTCATAGATTCTTTGACATCTCCAGCATAATCCTTTACTAGAAGTCTTGATTTTTGAAATGTTTTCAAGGGTTAAGAAGGATCTATGCAGAAATTTCCAAATAAATATTCTCCAATACTGAGAATGTGATGTTAATTTAACTGATAATAATGTTAGATTTATTCTCTGAAGATAGAAGTATCGATATTCCTTTAGTAATAAATTGTCAACAAGTTGTTTTTGGGGCTGATTTATATTTTTTTATTATATTATATAAGTATAAAGTTTCATTTTTCACAGTTGCATCATTGTAAATAATTCCAAACAATCCACTTAAGAATTTTGGAGGACTTTTAAAGGAAGACTTAGTTATTATTCTACATAGATCCTTGGAGTATATCAAAACATTCTGTAATAACCAGTCATGTGAGGTTAACCTAAAATTAGATTACATTTTTTGTGCATCTTAGACTTGTTGATTTTCCATGTGGTGCAGCCAACATATTAAGCTCTTATGTTCCCAGGAAATAAGAATATCTCTATACATTCTGTCTGGGAAGTTCTTAGTAATACTGAAAGGGATTAAAGTTATGAACCGTATTTTTAAGTCTACATTCATATTAACAAATTTTCTAAAATTGTCAAAAAGGTGATTAATTAGATTTAGTTTAGTAAGTTTTGTTATATTATATTGTAAATTTAAGCACAGTGAATACCATAATTTGTCTGTGTTTATAATTAATGTATTTTTGACAAGTTGTTTTCATTTATTATAATTGTGTGTAATGATTTCCAGTTAGATGTATATTTAGGGTTTATATAGTCAATTACAGTTTTGAGAAGCCGCGTTGGTACGGCGGTAGCATTGTTACCTCACAGCAAGAGGTTCTCCTGTTCGATTCTTGGCTTGGGAGTGCCTTCTGTGTGGAGTCTGCATGTCCTTCCCCGGTTGGGTAGCGTTTGAAAGACATGCGTGCGTAAATGGGCGTGCCTTCGTTGAAGGTTGAGCGTCGAGCCAGCACCTCGGCATTTCGTAAAAATCTACTGCCAATCATTAGTGGACCGGAGTTCCACTGTGGCAACCCCTCACTGGGAAAAAGCCGAAAGACAAACAACAACAAGAGTCAATTACAGTTTTGAGTAAGGCAGCTCTTATATAAGATTCTATGTCTGGAAAGTTTAGTCCTCCTTGTTCCCATTGCCTAATGTGATGTGATAACGCAATTCTATTTCTTTTAGGGTGCCAAAGAAACTTTAATAGTATTGAAGTTATTTCTTTAAGATAACATTTCTCAGGCAATAGCAAGATAAGCTTGCACTACATATAGGATTTTAGGAAGCAATACCATTTTTATCAGTTATAGTCCATCTTCAAAATGTATAAACATATTATTCTATTTGTTCACCAGTGACTTAATTATACCTATAATCTTCCTATAATTAGCATTTAATATCTCATTTATATTTCCACATAAGACAATCTCTAGATAATTTAAGGTGGTTACTTGGCCCCCAATGATGCGATTCCCGCCAACTTGTATTCCTTTGTTTTGTTCAAAAGCAGGAATTTTGATTTAGATTTATTAAAATTAAGTCCTGAGATCTTATAAAATGTATCTATCAATAAATCGACCTCGCCTAGAACTTATTTTGAGTTAGGCAGGGTAAAAAGATCATCATCAGCAAAGAGCATAATCTTTGAGCTATATTGTTCATATATATATCTATTCCTAATATCTTGCAGTTGCTCCTTATTAATGTACCAAGTATTTCTATAGCTAATGCAAATAGAATGAGAGACATGGGGCAACCTTGTTTAGTGCCTTTGGTAGTTTGGATTGCCTCTGAAGTAGAGGGTCCCAATTTAACGCAAGTTAAGTTTTTTTCAAAGACTTTCTTTATAAGTGTGATAAAAGAGGGGGAAAATCAAATACTTCCAGGATTTTAATTAAATAATCCCAGTTTAATGAATCAAAAGCCTTTTCTATGTCCAATCCAATTATCAAGGCTTCTTGATTTTCCCTAAGTAATCAATTAATGTCAGTATCCTTATGTTATCACGTGTGTCGATTATTTATGAATCCAGTCTTATTATTGTTGATTACATCAGATATTTGAACTTTTATTCGGTTTGCTATGATTGACATGAATAATTTATAATCAACATTCAACAATGATATTGGTCTATAAGAGCTACAACAGACCAGGTCTTTATCCTTTAAAATAGGAGTAATTAAAGAGCATCTTCATGAGAGGGGAATTATTGCATGAGTTTTTATTTCAAGAAATGTTTTATATAACAATGAATTTACACTTAGATTAATAGCAGAAATGTATAAAGTTTTTCCTACATCTATCCCTGAGGCCTTACCAGTTTTGCTATCTTTAATATTTTCTGTAATTTCCTTGTATGTAATAGGTTTGTTCACTTCTATTTTTAATTCATTGGGTATTTTCCTAACGTTAGAAAGAATAGTTTCTAAATTTAAATGTTCCTTTGTAGAGCCTTTAGTTTTGTAATGCTCTGTATAGTGATTTTTAAATGCATCTAAAATATCACCTATTTCAGAAACTTTCTTACCTTTCCCTTTATGCAAGATGTTAATATAATTAGCTTTAGTTTGCATTTTAATTTTCATGGCAAGATTATGCAAGTGCTTTAGTGAAGTTCCATAAGAGTTTATTTTTAATCTTTCCATAGCTTTGTGGGTTAGTATTTCATTATATCTTTTATTTAGTTCTTCTATCTTCTTTTTGTTATCATGTGAATTAAAGTCTTTTTTAGATTTAAATGACAAAAGTTGTTTTTGTAATTCTTGCAATTTTGATTCCCATTCTTTAATTTTAGTTTTGAACCAGCTAAGGGTTTTACCATATATATAAACTCTTAAAGAATCCCAAACCATAACTATACTTACATCTGGTTTATAATTAATATCTAAAAAAAGTTGTAATTCATCGTTTAACTATTGTTTAAAAATTTAAATTTTTGTAATATATGATGGAATTCTAGTGGTGAGTGTTAATGGCTTAAAAATCTACTTGAATTTTCAAGATGAGAGCTATGATTTGAGAAAGAACATGTGATTATTGAAAAATTAGTGATTGTTGAGCAAAGATCCTGAGAAAAATAGAAGTTAGCCACCCAAGAAGAAGGTGCTGGGGATACAGTCCCAACCAACAAGAAGGAAGGCAAGATAGGGACAACATAACATATAGAAGCTATGTACTCACCATAACGTTCCATGTTTATTATCCTTGATCTCACCTTCCTTCTTGTTGGTTGGCTTCGGAACCAACCCTTGGCTCCAACTCGGCCTTATTCTAAAGCTCAAGAGCTTCCACTGGCTCGCGGCTAGACCCTAACCCATCATGCCTAGCGCTAGTTACCCAGATCTCATTTGTGATGACCCATAACACTAGACCACAATGTGCAGATATATATCTACAGACATGTATAACAAAATATATATGTGTATATAAATACATATACAAGACAAAACCATCAAGCCATTAGTAGAAATTCTTATTCTATCCAACTCATAAGGCAGGAAAGGAATCAAGGTCTATATAACCAAAGATGGATAACTCCTCTCGATCCTCCAGGAGGGGGGAAGGAGGGTAGGATGCAAGAAGGAAGGTGAGATCAAGGACAACAAACATAGAAAGTTATGTCGAGTATATAACTTTTTTATGTTATGTTGTCCCTATCTTGTCTTCCTGCTTGATGGTTGGGACAGCGCCCCCAGCACCTTCTTCTTGGGTGCTCAATGGAATATACACTTCAGAACCGTGAAACAAAAGGATGCCCTGTTCCGGGAGGCCATATCTACTTTGTAATGAAGGTATGGGGGTTAACCCACGTAGCTGTTGCACAATTGAGTCTAAAGGCAGTCTGGTCTGAAAGACAGTGGAGGTAGACAAAGCCCTGGTTGAGTGTCCTCAAATTTTCCCTGGTAGCTGTTTGTTCTGTGAGTTATAGACTTAAGTAATGGTATCTGAAATTCATTCTGATGAAGTCACTTTCGATACTGAAGTTCCCTTTTTGTTTTCTGCAAAGGATACAAACAATTGGTCAGATTGTCTGAATTCCCGAGTCCTGTGCAAAGAGAAATGCAATTGTCTTTGAACATCCAGTTGGTGGAGTTTATACTCTGCCTTGTTGCCACTGTTCAGTAAGAACACTGGTAGTTCTATCGATTGATTCAGATTTAACTCTGAGCAAACTTTTGGTAGAAAGGAAGGGGTTGTCCTGAGAGAAACCCTATCTTTGTGGAAAATTAAATAAGGGGGACGAATGGAAAGGGATACCCTCCTAGCTGAGGTAATGGCGATCAAGAAAATCATTTTCCAAGTCAAAAATTTTAGAGCACAAGAACTAATCGGTTTGAATGGAGAAAGAATCAAGGCAGCTAGGGCTAAATTTAGATCCCAAGGAGGAAGTGGTTCTCTTATTGGGGGTCTCAAAAGGATAGTACCCCTCAGAAAAGCTTTGCATAGCCTGTGGGACATAATACTGGAACCCGTTTCGCCCACACGAAAGTTGGAAATAGCAGCCAACTGAACTCTGATAGCTGCTGCTGCAGCTCCTTGGTTAAAAGTTTCAGCCAGGAATTCTAGTATGTTTGAAATGGGTGCAGTAAAAGAATCAATAATACTTTTGACAGCCCAACAAGAGAACTGTTTCCATTTGCTAGTATACAGTTTCCTTGTAGAGATTTTGTGAGAGGAGATGAGAATATGTTGTACGGCTGGGGAGATGTCAAGTCGCCTGACTAAGCTGGGAAGTGGAGGAACCAAGCTGTCAGCTTGAGGGTCTGTAAGGAAGAATGGAGTGTGCCCGACTGATGAATCAGCAGGTCCAGAGCTGGGTCCAGGATCCAAGGCTCCTCCAGAAGATGGGGCCATAGAAACGGGAACCAGATTTGATGAAGCCAGTAGGGGGCAATGAGTATTAGTTTGCAACCCACTGATTTTGCTTTCTGAAGAACCTTGGGAATCGGAGGAAATGGGGGAAAGGCATACAAAAGTCCCGAGGACCAATCGTGAACAAGTGCATAGCTGGTGCATTTGGCATTGATGGATGTGACAAAAAGATCGCAGCAAGGCTGGCCCCACTTCAAAAGATCTGGTTCACAATGTCCTATTTCAGGGACCACTTGTTAGGCATAAGTATAGCCCTGCTTAGCTTGTCCGCTATCACGCTGGATTTCCCCGGGATGTGCATCGCGATCAGAAAGCAGTGGGAGGACATCGCCCACTGCTATACTCTTAGGGCCTCTCGATATAAGGGGTAGGATCTGGTTCTGCCTTGCTTGTTGATGTACCATACCAGTGACATGTTGTCCATCTGAATCCAATCGTCCCTGTGGGGAGAGAGCTGTGAAGTGCTTGCAATGCCAGGAGCACCGCTCTCATCTCAAGGACATTAGTGTGCAAATGGTACTCATGTTGTTGCCAAGTTCTGTGAACAGTCTGTCTCAGATAATGCCCCTCACTCTATCTGGGAAGCATCTGTGGCCACTGGTTGGGGGAGGACGAATGGTCTGACTATTGTCAGCTGGGTGGACTGAAGCCATTTTAGGTCTTTCATGCAGGTCTCCATGATGAGAATTTTGTGGGATATGGGTAGATCTTGCATGGACCATTGAGCAAAGAGAAGCCACTGCAATAACCTCATGGGGAAACACGCCAAGGGAACTAGAGTTATAGCTGTGGCCATTGAGCCCAGGACTTTCAGAACAAATCTTGCTAGAGTCTTTTTCCTCCCGATTAGAGTTGCAACTTGGTGTTGAATGGTCGACACCCTCTCCTGAGGCAATTTTGCTATCATGTCTTTGGTGTCTAGATCTGCTCCTATAAATGTAATATACTGACAAGGAAACAAGGCAGACTTTTCGTAGTTTACAGTGATGCCTAGCTGAGAGCAGAGGTGTATTGTGGTGTCCCTTGTCTCAGTTAGTTGAAGCTCAGTAGTAGCGGTAAGGACCTAGTCGTCCAGATATGGAAACACCCAGAATCCTAGATGCATCAGATAAGCTGTGAATACTGCCATGCATTTGGTGAACACCGTGCTGTGAGGCCAAAGGCAGAGCTCTGAACTGGTAACGACTGTCTCTTAGCCGGAAGCGTAGAAATCTCCTGGATCACCTGTCCATCATGATAAGGTAAGTATGCATCCTGGAGATCGATGGAGCACATCCAATTGTCCTTTCCCAGAAAGGGAAGTATGGACTGCAGTGTCACCATTCGGAACTTTGTCTTTTTGACAGACTTGTTGAGCCTGCTGAGGTACAAAATGGGCCTCTAGTCCACGGTTTTCCTTGGTACTTAAAAGAACCCTGAGTAAGTTCCAAATCCAATTTGGTCTGCAGGGACTTCTTGGATGACTCTTTTTCTTAGCAACTTTTGAACTTCTAGAATTGCTTGTTCCCTCAGACTGGGTGGTACATCTGGGATGAATTTTTGTTTTTGAGGAAGAGGTGGCATGGGAAAAGGAATACTGTATCCCCTAGATATTATCGACTGTACCCATGTGTCTTCTGTGATTGCTTGCCAGTCTTCTGGGTACAGTGACAATCTTCCCTCGACTGCCTGCAGAGGTGGACAGGTGGGCCCCCTTTCAGGAGCACTGGAAGAACCTCCCAGAGAACGTATCTCTGTCATCCTGACTCTGCAGACCCCCTCTGCCTTGTGGGCGGCATCTCCCACTATTATTCCCCTGTCTGCCCCGGGGGGAATATTCACCACGTGCATCAGGCAAAGTTCCCTGGGATTTCCGGAATCACATTTTTCCACCCTTTTGCCCTTTAGGGTAAGGTCTAGAAAGCGCGGAAAAACATACTCCCACGGCAGATAGAGTCTCGCCATCCTGCTCGCACCTAGAGTCTCTTTTACCTTAAGCCCGAACAATGATGAGCCATCAAAGGGGACGTTGGTAAAGAAGAACTTGAAAGGCTCCGCAAATTGATAAAGGCGCATCCAGGAATGTCTCTGTAAAATGACTCCTGCGCCTGCATCCCTGCTTGCTCCATCGGCTGTATAGGAGACAAGCCACATGGAGGGGTTAACTATCAAAGATAAGGTCGCAAGCTGAGAAGCAGTCTTATCTGCAGCTCCCACAGCTGCAGGATCCTGTAGGGTATCTCCTAGCTCTTTCAGAAGATCCCTCTGAAGACAGGTGAAACGGGATAGATAATTCAGTGACCAGAGAGTAAAGCCACTGAAGAAAAAACATGCTTCCCGTATCTGTCCATTGTAAGGGACTCTGTTCGGCAGATGGACAGATGTAGAAGTCTCTGCTAATTCCTTCTTAGTGGCCGCCAACACCAAAGTATCAACTGGACACCCTTGGTTAAGCAGGATTTGTCATCTGATGCCATTATGAATTTACTGGGCCTCCACAGAACTGGTTCCATTGACTCCGGAGAGCTCCACGCCTTTTGACTTACTACCCCTAGCAGTGGGCTGAAGGGTGCAAACCCCCAAGAGGTGGAGAGTTGGGAACCAAATGCATCCAGGTACAAGGACTCATCCATAGAAGGGGAAAGGGAATTCCAGCCACCCCTCTGCTTAAGGATTACCAGAATGTCCGAGAATGAGACATCCTCAGAGAGGGACCGTGGGGACCATTTTGAGTCCTCCAAATCCGTGTCCGATGTCAGAGACTCAGGGGAGTCCACATGGTTCATCTTACATGTCCTCTGACGAGGGATGCTCTGGGGAGGTATCAAAAGAGGGGGGCATCCTGGTGCATTGGTTCTCTGCACTTAGAATGGAAGGGTGGTGAAAGGGAAGACACTGGCTTCATTGTGGACAGAGTATCAAAGCAGAGGGAGGAGCTGTCTGAGAGAACAGCACACTCCATCACCTCGAAGGCACCACACTCCCAGCCAGAGTGTGTCCCCTGCCTCCGAAGAGTCGAGAGACCTCTCCTGCACCGAGGGTGATGGCTCCGAGGCTGATGTGGGAGCCAAGCTCACCTGCACCGAAGCTCTAAGAGGGAGAGTGGGGTCAGACAAGGGTCCGATGCGGCCCCCCTCCCGAGCAGACGAGGATGTGTCAGCTTCCAGATCCCTTAATAGAAGGAGGTATCGAGAAGATCGAAGCGGATGAACCGAAAGACTGGAGGTTTTCAGAAACCGACGGTTCCACCACAATGACTTCCATGCACTCCGGCTCTGAGCTCAGGTGAGTCGAAGGAGGAATAGACAATCCAGGGGGATGAGTAGTCCATGCCACATCCATGTGGGGGGACTCGATAATATTTTGGCGAGAGCTGGTGTCTTGAGAAGCCTCTTCACCACCCTCTCCACATCATCGACTGAAAGACTCCTGGATGATCAAGAGGAGAGGGTGATCGGTGACTGCCCGCCACAGACTGCAGAAGTGGGGACTCTGGAGCGGACCGCTCCGGTTCCAAGGAAGGAGATCTAGTCCTTTTATGACTCCTTGATGGTGCTGAAGAGACTGATGGAACCACAGGAGTTAAGGTCTTGTTAGACCCGATAGTTTTCAGATCAGACGAACAAGTAGATTTCTCTTTTTTGTCTTGACGGCTCTGAGGTTGGAACCGACGGAGGTGTTGATTTGGGGGATTTCCCTGGTTTACTAGCCTGATTCCTTCCACTGCAGTGTCAAAAAGCCCTTTCAGTAAACCTCGCAGAATAAGCTTGTTTTTGCGCACCTGCAGGACTCTGGCACTGAAAGCATGACATACAGAACACGAGTCCTGCAGGTGCACGGCTCCCAGACAATAAACACAACTTGTATGTCCCCATCAGTCAGGGACATTTTTTTGGGAGCATGAATCACATTTTCTGAATCCAGAAGGTTTGAATTTGTTAGGTGCTTCTTTGGACATTATCACAACAACAAGCACAATACAGTAACGTACAATACACTAAGGTTATAGATATCAGGAAAAGGAAATCTGCAATAACCACAAAATTTTTTTTTTTTTTAATAAACAGCAAAAGCAGAAGGAAACGGAAGGAGAGAGCCTCTAAGTTAAACAACAACTCCCCCACCAAGGAGAGCCTCTAACTTAAACAGCTACTCCTTATCAGAAAGGGAGAAGGAGGAAATAATAAGGGGAAGCCCTCTAACTGAAATGGGCTAATAGCAAGGGGGAATAGGCCTGAAGAAAAAAAAAAAAATGATGGCCGAAACAACAGCAATAACAACCAGAAAGTGGAGATAGGGATGCTAAACAAACACTACTAAACTACAGAAAGAAACCTGAAGAAATATCAAGATTTAAATACAAAATATAATAATAAAATTCAAAAACTTAGCCTGAGCCAGTATCCAGCAATTTCGAAGCTTCAAACAGCAAATGAGATCTGGGTAACTAGCGCTAGGGCATGATGGGATAGGGTCTAGCCTCGAGCCAGTGGAAGCTCTCAAGATTTAGAATACGGCCGAGTCAGAGCCGAGGGTCAGCTCCGAACCCAACCAACAAGAAGGAAGGCGAGATAGGGACAACATAACATCATATATTTTGTCTATTCTGGTTTGGGTTCCAAATCTATAATTTGATGACAAAATATTAATGACTTCCTACTTACAGTATTACAGGTGTCACTTAATTTTAATACCTCCATCCATCTTTTTAGAAGTTTTGCTGAAGATGTTAAATGTGGGGATTTCTTATTTGTGGTTTCAGAAGTGTCAGTGATACAACTAAAATCATCGCCTATTATCAAGTTTTCTTTAGATATACTTGTTATGAGATCTAAATGTTTCTTGACAGTTTCCACCCCAATAACAGGAATCCAATACAAGTTTACTAATGTCCATAGTCTATTATTACATTTCAATATAACAATAGTTATAAGACCATCACTGTCTACATGTTTGTGAATAATTTCAGGGCTAGAGAACTCTCTTTCCATAAGACTGCTACCCCTCTAGTCTAAGTTATATGAGGAACAACTTAGAATCGTACATATACTTGGATTCCATATACATTTATCATTCTTTTTAAAGTGTGTTTCCTGTAAGATTATTATTTGGTCTCTGTTTAGCTTTAGATATTTTAACAAATTAGATCTCTTGTTTGGATTATTTAAGACATTAGTATTTAAAGATAATGTGAAGTCCATTTCAGATTGTTTTTAGAGAAAGAACTGTTGTATTGCTATTTTTAACATATAAAACTTATCTTCTAATTATTAATTTTATAATAGCTTGTATACATCCTTCTGTCCCGGTCAACAATATTTTCTTCAAAATGGACAATACAGAAAAACTCATGTCAAGCTTAGAGAAACTATATATGAATTTAAGTATTAAGAAAATTGATAAAGTTGTACTAGTGTAATTTTTGATCCACTTCCAACATGGAATGAAAAGCATTCCTTGTCCAACAGATAAGGAATAAATCTGTTCTACCAAACTCCTTAACTTTCTTTCCTATTTGTTTGAGCTCCATAGATAAATTGCAATTTAAAGAAGACTATTATGTGATTAAATAACTTATGACATTATTTAACTTACCAGAATAGTTTTGTCATTTACTGAAAATCAATGTTATTCAATGGTATATGTATATATGATAATGTTTGAAATATTTATAACATCTTTGTGTCATTGCTTTGTGGCATTTATACAAACCCATATAACATAAAAGAACTAGTATAGCATTGGATACTGTTTGTTGTTCTTCTTTCGGCTTTTCGCCACAGTGGAACTCCGGTCCTCTAATGATTGGCAGTAGATTTTTTACGGGTGCCGAGGCGTGAGCTCGACGCCCAACCTTCAGCGAAGGTACGCCCATTCTACACGTCTTTCAAACACAACTCGACCGCGGGGAGGACATGCAGACTCCACAAAGAAGGTGCTCCAGCCGAGAATCGAACGGGAGTACCACTTGCTGTTAGGCAACAACGCTACCACTGCACCACCGCGGCTTCTAACACGTACATAACGTGAATCAACATTGAGAGAATTACATGCAAACATTTCCTTCAGTACTGCATAACAAATACTTAATATGGTTAACAATGGAACATTAAACTATTAGCCTTTATAATGCATTTGTATATGATTTTACAAATACTTCACATTACTAAGTTATAAAGTAACTTGTTAGGTAGTCTAAATGATTTCTGCATTCACACTGTTAGTCTAACTTCCTCATTTCATTGAAATCTAAGCAACCAATCCTTGAATTTGATGCCAGCAACTATGACAACATTAAGCAAGTACTGCGAGTCTGCGTTGAGTCAGTAAAAAGGATTAAACTTGCTCGCGTCCTGTGTTTTAAAAGCTTCACCACTAACTGCTCACGAGCATACTGTTTTCCCGCTTTCCCATTCTAAACCCAAATGCTTTGCCTTTCTTTCCTTGCAGACTTCTTTGCATCTGTTCAGCATTCTGTCAAGTTTATGTATACACAAAGGCAACAACTGACAAATTCAACTCGGACAGAGGACACCCCAAACTAATCAGCAGAGCACAAATCAAATACATATCAAGTAAAATCATATGCACTCAATTTCCAGTTTCAACATCCACCCTATATACTGCTGATACACCTTACAATTCTTTCCTTCCAACTCACAAATAATTATCTCTGTTTAAGCACCTGACTTCTAGTATGCATAATCGTGGGCAAAGCCTTCAAGCATTACAAGTAAAGCATCCCATTTCTCATGTTCCCAACCATTGCACTACGATCCTCCTTAATGGAGACATACAATCAAGTAAGCTCGCATAAGAAAATAAGCAATCAGCGATAATTATGGCATCGTAAACTAGTGAATGCTGCTATCCAGATACAACTCTAATGAGCCAAGGCAACAAACAGTGTATTCAACACTTTCAAGTTACGGACCCACTGCATTTGAGAGTTGCCATCTATTTCACTAACTGCAACTGTTTGTATACCTAAGGCGCGACCATTCTTCACAGCTGCATCTGATTTGTGCTTACAGTGCCAACAGCCACAGGAGACATAATTTTCCCGCAACTCGTTCCCATCGTTCACTCACCACCCCTTTCCATTCAACTCTTCCAGTATTTATGAGGGTCTGATGTATTTTAAAAAAGGGTTGCAGCCCATAGTTCAATCACTTTAATTAAGGAAGTTAACATTACCTCTATCTAAGTCCACATCTCTACAACATTATAAGCGTTCACTTCATTTCTGGAAGCAGCCCCATACACCATCGTAAGCAGTCATTTAGTGCAGCTGTAAAATCAAGTGAAGCTAAGCAAACATGGCAACACAAAGACATTTAGAATCATCAGATGCTTCACTTCAGCAAAACATGAATATGAGGCATATACATTTATTGGCACCGAAATGACACATTTCACTGTCCTTTCCACAATTAAATCAAACCCTAGGCAAACGAAAACAATATTTATCAGCAAGAATATTTCATTTGCTGTTCATTTTTAAGTAAAAAAATAGAAGCCACATATAAACTTCAAATATGTTATATGAAACTTAACTGTTAGGATTTATTTATCCTTAGACTTTTTAAATTAATGAAAAAAAAAAAGTTATGTACTTACCATAACGTTCCATGTTTGTAGTCCATCTCGCCTACATTCTTGCTGGATGGGTTCAGAGCTGATATTCGGATCCGACTAGGCCGATACTAAAGCTCAACAGCTTTTACTGGCTCGTGGCTAGCCCCTATCCCATGGTGCCTTACGACAAATCCCCAGACCTAGTTTGCAAGAAAGCAATAAATACCTATCATATAAGACCAGTATGAGAGCTGCATAAATGCAGACAAAGGATTTTGAAAATATGATCCATGCTAGGTGGACAACAATGTCACGCAGCACCAGTATAGTCCACCAGATCCCCCAGAAAAGAGGAAGGGGGTTGGAGAGAGGGACGCAAGAATGTAGGCGAGATGGACTACAAACATGGAACATTATGGTAAGTACATAACTTCTTTATGTTATGTAGTCCTATCTCACCGTAATTCTTGCTGGATGGGACAGTGTCCCAAGCACCTATATCCTGGGTGGCTCAAGCGAAGAGACTCTTCAGCACAGTGGACCCAAAGGAAGACCTGTCCCGGGAGGCCAAATCCAATTTGTAATGAGTGACAAAAGTATGTGGTCTTGTCCAAGTAGCTGCTGCACAAATAGTATCAATTGGGAGCCTAGATCTAAAGGCACACAAAGTAGCTACAGCTCTAGTAGAGTGAACTTTAACGGGTAACTGTTTGCCAGCTTGTTGATAGGCAAATGATATACAATCCAAAAGCCATTTTGAAAGGGTAATCTTAGAAACAGGCAAGCCTTTCGTTTTGTCAGAAAAGGAAACAGAGTTGATCTGATTTTCTGAATTATTTAGTCCTAGTGTAGTCTATACTCTGATTTATTAGAGTGGTTTGGAAAAAACACAGGTAGCTCAACAGTAGTATTCAGATTGTGCTCTGAGCATACTTTGGGAAGAAAGGAAGGGTTTGTCCTGAGAGAGACTCTATCCTTGTGAAAAATAATGTAAGGAGGTTGAATACTTAGAGGTTGCAGTTCTGAAACTCTCCTAGCAGATGTTATGGCTACTAAGAATAATGTTTTCCATGACAACGAGGATGGCTCAAAGGGTGTAGACATCAAAGATGAGAGGACTAAGTTTAAGTCCCAGGGTTCTAATGGTTATTTGATTAGAGGCCTGAGAACAGCTACTTTTAAGAAAGTTTCACACAAGGAGTGCTGCATGATTGGATTTCCCATGAAGCCAAAGCGGAAATGGCAGCTAACTGAACTCTAAATGTAGCGGCTGCTGCTCCTTCGTGAAAAATTGATGCTAGTAAGGATAGAATAGATTCTATAGGAGCCGTATATGGCTCTAAGCCCCGATTCATAGCCCAAAGGGAAAACCTTTTCCATTTGCTGGAATATAGTTTCTGAGTGGAAGGTTTATGGGATGAAATTAGAATGTGTTTGACCGCAGGAGATAGAGGAATACACCCGGCTATTCAAGGAACTGCAGCAGCCATGCTGTCAATTTGAGGGTGTGGATGGATGGGTGGAACTGTCCCGATTGATGAATCGTGAGATCTGCAGATGGGTCCAGAATCCATGGTTCCTCTAAAAAGTAGGGCCACAGAAAGAGAAACTAAACTTGTCGAGGTCAGTAAGGAGCAATAAGGCTCAAGAAACTCCTCAATTGTCTTGCTTTCTGTATTACCTTTGGGATGAGTGGAAAAGGAGGAAAGGCATAAAGAAGTCCCGGGGGCCAATCGTGGACTAGAGCATCCCTGGGTGACATCACCGGATGGGGAATGAGGGCAAAGTAGCTGCTGCATTTGGTGTTCAGGTGAGTGGCAAATAGGTCGCAGCAAGGCTAGCCCCCATCTGTGAAAGATCTCTTTCGCAACCACTGGATTCAGGGACCACTCGTGAGGCATCAGAATTGCTTGGTTGAGTTTGCCCGCTATTACGTTGGATTTCCCTGGGATATATGTTGCTATCAGGAAGCGTGGAGTATCCATCGCCCATTTCCAAACTCTTAAGACCCCACGGCAAAGCAGGTAAGACTTGGTTCCCCCCTTGCTTGTTTATGTACCACATGACAGACATGCTATCTGACTGAATTGCAATCGTCCCGATGGGAAGGGAGCTGTGAAGTGCTTGCAACGCATATAGCACCGCTCTCATCTCCAGATCATTGATGTGCAAGTTGTTCTCGTGGTTCTGCCAAGTACCTTGGACTGTCATTCCCAGATAATGCCCCTCCCACCCTATCTGGGAAGTGTCCATGGTCAAAACTACTTTCTCTTGGGGAGGAACAAGTGGACGACCTAGGATAAGTTGTTTGGTGTACAACCACCATGTCAGATCCTTTCTGCATGTGTTTATCAAAATCTGGTGAGACAATGGAAGGTCTTGTATCGACCATTGGGCAAATAGCAGCCAATGAAGTATCCTCATGTGTAGGCGAGCAAGAGGAACTAATTGGATGGCAGAAGCCATAGTCCCTAGGACATGAAGGACTACTCTGGCCTGAACTT
This sequence comes from Protopterus annectens, assembly GCF_019279795.1. Classification (NCBI taxonomy): domain Eukaryota; kingdom Metazoa; phylum Chordata; order Ceratodontiformes; family Protopteridae; genus Protopterus; species Protopterus annectens. The sequence continues at coordinate 1,117,665,557 of NC_056731.1, read as the reverse complement.
TTTGTTTGTTTAGCAAGGATCTGACTTGACTGTGTAGAGACTACACTCTTTCCTGTGTTAGCCTTACTGACATGGTGGTTGTGTCCATTTATGAGCCTAAATATACAATCTGCTGTGAGTGAGATAAGACTGACTTTAGTAGGTTGACAGTGATGCCTAGACTGGCGCACAAGGTTAGAGTCTCGTCCCTGGCCCTGATGAGTCGATGCTTGGTGGTAGCAGTGAGGAGCCAGTCATATAGGTACGGAAACACCTGGAATCCTTGATGTCTCAGGTGAGCCATTACCACTGCCATGCATTTGGTAAACACTCTGGGGGCTGTAGTGAGGCCAAAGGGCAGTGTTCTGAACTGAAAGTGACTGGCTCCCAGCCGGAAGCGTAAGTGTCTCCTGGAGGGCCTGTCCATTTTGATGTGGTAGTATGCATCCTGGAGATCGATTGAGCACATCCAGTTGTCTTTCCCGATAAAGGAAAATATTGACTGCAGAGTAACCATTCAGAACTTCGATTTCTTTACATGCTTGTTGAGCCTGCTGAGATCTAGAACTGATCTCCAGTCCCCTGTCTTTTTTGGAACTAAAAAGAATCGAGAGTACGTTCCGGATCCTACTTGTCTGTGTGGACTTCCTAGATTACTCTATTTTGCAGCAACGAGATGACCTCTGATGTTGCACGGTCTAGTTGGATGGGTGGTATATGTCTGGTAGAGACCGATTTGTTTGGGGTTCGGAAACAAAGGGGATCAGGTAACGTCTGGATATAATTGTGTGTACCCAACGATCTTGAGTGATAGCCAGGTGCTTGGGTACAGTGATAGATGACCCCCGACTGCCTCCAGAGATGGACAGTCGGGCAACCATTCAGGGGCGATGGAAGGGACAATCAGAGAAAGTTTCTCTGTCTCCCTGATGCTGTGGACCTCCTCTGTCGCGAGGGCGGCGTCTTCCATTATATCCTCCCCCTCTGCCTCTGGGGGAGGGTTGACCTTGTGCCTAAGGGAAACCTTTTTGGGATTTACGGAACCACATTTTCCCTCCAGTATTACCCTAGGGATAGGCTCTGGACGGGAGAGAGAAATGGACTCAGACAGCAGATAAGGTTTTCCCTTCCTGCTCGCACCTAGTCAAAGTCTCTTTCACTTGGGGTCCAAAAAGAGATGAACCATCAAAGGGAACGTTAGTAAAAGAAGACTTGAAGGATTTTGTAAAATTACAAAGACGCATCCAAGAATTTCTCCTGAGGGATATTCCTGCTGCGGCTGCCCTACTCGCTCCATCTGCTGTGTATGAGATCAGCCTCATGGAGGAGTTAGCTATGGAAGTAAGGGTCGAGAGCTGTGTAGAAACCTTATCCATGGAACCCGAAGCTACTGAACCCTGGAGAGTGTCTCCTAACTCTTTCAGGAGATCCCACCGAAGATGAGTAAAATGATTCAGGCAATTCAGCGATCTTAGTGTAAATGCAGCTGAAGAAAAAGTACACTTCCTGTACCTATCCATCGTCCTGGACTCCTTGTTAGGTGAATGGATATTAGAAGATGCCTCAGACAATTCCTTCTTGGTGGCCGCTGCTACCACCATAGCATCAACTGGAACTGCCTTACTAAGGAAAGACTTGTCCTCAGGTGCCGTCAAACTTATTTGGCCTTCTCGGGATGGGCTCCACTGAATCTGGAGAGGTCCATGCTTTTCACGACATGACCCCCAAAAGTTAGTCATCAGGCGGCATCACCCAGGAGGTGGAAGGTTGGGAACCGAAGGCCTCAAGATACACTGATTCATCCTCACCAGGGTTAGAGGTCTTCCAATCACCCCTTGGATGTCAGAAAAAGAGACATCCTCAGAGGGGGGAATCTAGGGGACCCTTCTGAATCCTCTAAATCAGTGTCTGATGTGACAGACTCGGGTGAGTCGACATGTTTCCTCTTACACAGCCTCTTCTGAGGGGGCTCTCCAGTGGGATAATCTGTTGAGGTCTCGGAAAAGGGGGCACTTCCAATGGGGGGGGGCTACTTGGGCCTCTGGTCCCCTACGCTATGGGGGTGGCATGGGGGAAGAGGTTGCCTGCTGGTGGTGGGACACAGGTTCCAATGGAATGGCTTCAGCAGAGGATAAAGCCTTCTCTATAGCTTTGAAAGCCGCCCCCCCCCCCCGCTCCAAAGAAGACCTCCGCTCTGAGGGGGCAGATGGTCGAATCCTAGCAAGAGGGAACGGCTCCGAAGCAGAAGTGGTAGTCGAGCCAAGGCTCCAAGAGGGAGGGTCGGTTCCGACGAGAACCCAGGGTGACTGTCCCCCTCAGAGTCGACTTGAGAGCATCAGCTCCCAGAACCCTCGGCTCCAGACTGAGCCATCGAGGATAGAGTAATTGGCTCTGAGGAAACAGGTTGCATCCCCAGAGCCGAAGGGTCCAAGAGAGAGGAGCCTGAAGTAATAAGCTCCAAGAGCGAAGCAATCGGAGGAGGAACAGTAGTCGGTAAGGGGGCCGGCTCAGAGACTTTTGGGTATGGAGGGGCCAATTTTCTTGCCAGAGCTGGATCCAAAAACAACCTCTTCACCACCCTCTCGATGTCCTTATCTGATAGGGTCCTGGAGGATCTGGTGGAGATGGAAAGAGATCTCCTCTCCAAAATAGGAGATCTCAAGGTGGGAGAGATGACCGGTATCGAAGGTCGTCTTGGAGCCGATGAAACTGATTTTGGAGCTCCCTGACCAAGTTCCAGCTGTTCCTGGAAGGAACTGGTCATGAGACCCCTTATCAATGAGTTTAGTCTTTCTCTCATTTAAAACTCTAGTGCTAAATGCGTGACAAAACATGCAGGGTTCCTGCAAATGGGCTTCACCAAAGCAATACACGCAACTGGTGTAGCTGTCTGTAAGAGACATTTTCTGCACACACCTCTTTTTAAACCCCGAAGGGCGATGATCCTTATCTTTTGACATTTTGAGAATCGAAAGACAAGTTAGATAACAGTAACTACAATAATAAAGTGAGGAAGAGAAAAGATGATAAAAAAAAAAAAGTTATGTCACACACACAGGGAGGAAAGGCCCTCTAACTTAAATGGGCCGCACTGTCCTAAGGAAATAGGGGTCAAAGAACTTTCAAAAACAGTCGCACAAGAGACAAGAAACTATCTATGTATAAGGGATAGAAAAAGTAGGAAAAGACTAAATTTAGCAAAAAATTGTTTTACTTAGCCAACAAGCCAGTAAGACACAACCTCGAAGCTTTAACGTCAAACGAGATCTGGGGATTTGTCGTGCGGCACCATGGGATAGGGGCTAACCTCGAGCCAGTAAAAGCTCTCGAGCTTTAGTATCAGCCAAGTTGGAGTCGAATATCGAACCCATCCAGCAAGAATTACAGCGAGATAGAACTACATAACATTAACTGTTTAGTTGTTTCATTAAATTAAATACTATATAAAGAAGTAGAAGAAGTGTAAAGAGCAAATACTAAAGACTATTTCTAACTGTTACTACCAGTGAAGAATTTAAATAAGATAAATATGACATACCTTTATCATTGTATTAAATGGTTTAGTTCATATCTGAGTAACAGACAGCAAGCTGTTATTTGGGATAACCACATCTCATCATTATTGCCCATTTCCATCGGAGTCCCCCAGGGCTCTATTCTTGGTCCACTTCTTTTCTCCCTCTATATTAATGATCTTCACTCAGTAATCCCTCAAGCTACCTGCATTCAATACACTGATGACTCTACCATTATTTGCTCTGCATCTTCCTCTTCAGATCTAATCTCACCAACTCAAAATATTTTCAGTACAGTAGAAACATGGTTTACTAGACGTTACCTCCTTCTTAATGCTAAAAAAACTAAACTTCTTCTCTTCTCCCCAACCACTCGGACCTCCCCATTAAATTTCACCATCCTGTCAAACAACACCACTGTCATCTCTCCTGACTCTACAACTAAACTGTTAGGAATAACCATCGATAATAATCTCACTTTTGATCAACACATCAACAACACCATCAAATCAGTTAACAGAAAAATAGGATCCTTATAACGTATTAAACCTTTTCTAACCCCATCTACTAGAGCTACTATCGCCCACTCCCATCTTACATCCACTCTCTTTTATGACTCTCCGATCTTCACTAACCTCAAGAAAGCTAACCTAAACAAACTAGCTACTTGCTATAACAATATTGCCCGCTTCGCCACTGGTAACCCCTTCAGAACCCATCACTGTCTTAATTTGAAACTTTTAGGCTGGCTAGAACTACAAAACTGTCTTGTAATCTCACAACTCACTATTGCCCATAAAATACTGCACCAACCTGATAACACCCCTATACTCTCACAACTTTTTATCCCTTATAGCAATCTTACGTCCCTTGATCCTCTTGTAAACTCTTGGCCAGATCTATAAAGTCCAACAACTCAGCTGGCGACTCTCTATTCACTAATTCTGTAGGTAGAATATGGAATCTTTTACCTAGGGATATAACACTGATCACTTCTTTACCTCTCTTCAAACATAAAATTAAACTGTACTTCCAAAATCACTGGCTTTGTTCTTGTAGCACACCTGACTAACTTTCTTCACTCTACCCCTATCGTTTCATCTACTCTTATGTTTAACTTATCAGTTAAGTTACTACCAAGATTACCCTGTGCCCTTTGGACTCCTTCTTTGCTTAGACCTACTCCTCTCTTTCTCTCCCCTCTCTTCTCTTTGTCTTCTCTTTTGACTTTTCACTTTTCGACTGTTCTACTGCCTCTTTCTCTCTTCTAACTTTTGTGTTACTCCCTCTTTTCATCTACTCGTATCATTTCTTGTTAAGCTACTACCTAAATTATCCTGTGCACTTTGGATTCCTTCTATGCTCGGACCTACTCCTCTTATTCTCTCACCTCTCTTCTCTTTGTCTTCTCTGTTGACTCTTCACTTCTTGACTGTTCTACTCCCTCTTCCTCTCTTCTAACTTTTGTGTTACTCCCTCTTTTCTTCTTGTCGCTTGTACTCTAATATCTTTCTTTTATTACATGCTATCATTTTGGTGTCCACTTTATTCCATTAATTAATATGCTCTGTAATCTGACTCTGTCATTTTGTCTACTAGAGTTTAGTGTGGCTTGTCTTTTTGTTAGATTTTGTTAATAATTAGCTTATTACTAACATATAATATTGTTGTATTTTGTGTGGAGCTTTTCTCCCCGGGCCTCTACTGAAAATGGAAATAAATCCAGCTAGACTAGCCCGGTCAACAAATGTAAAATAAATAAAAAAAAATATGTTTACTATTAAAAAGTAGAAATTTAAAATAAAAAGTGTACTAAATACCGAACTAATAAACCAAAATAATTAAAATCGGAGTGCTGTAAATGCCGAAAAACATAAGGAAATGTCGAAAATATCGAATTGTGACATTTTTCTGTGATTTGCAGCAAACCCAATCCAAATGTGCAATACAGCGATATAAATACATGTTTCATTACTCAATTGATCAAAATAACAAATTAACATGTAGAACTCCGTGAAAGGTGAAAGACTTGTAAATCAACAGTGCAGAAGTGAAATGAAATCCACGTCCCAATAATCAATGCTTTAAAGCATGTCCCACACTCATAACGTATCACAGTATGTACAACAGCTAGGCAGTGATGTTTCACAGTAGTAATCATCCATCTAATATGTTTAAAAGGAGCAGTGATGTGCCATTAATTGAACAAAACCCACAGGTGTAAACTCATCCCGTTTAGCCAGTAGACGTTGAATTATATGCTCCTTGTCAGTAAGTCTACGTTTCTTGGGTGAGGATGAAACACAGCATAACAACTTCTGTTTCAAGTCTTCTAAATGGTTCTGCTCCAGATATATAGCATGCAAGACATCTGTGATGTATAAATTCTTCCTCCCCAATAAACTCCTTAGAATACGGTGCCAGCTTTCTACAGCATTCTGGCTCCTTGGGTAGCCCATAATGCATGTATCCGACTGATTCCAGAAAGAAACATCAAAGAGAGGTGGTTGTCTCTCTGAGGTAGGATCTCACATGCCGTAGCATCTAGGACGCCCTAGAATGTAATTATTTCTGAAAAAGTCACATAATGGAGTACCCCTATCACCCAAAGCCTCCTCAATTGACCTTAATGTTTCCAGAACATGTTCTGTATGTATAAATGCAAGGGCAGGAATCTGTTTACATAAGAGTGCAAACTGCGTGTTGGTACCATACACTTGTGTTAAACTGAGCTTCTGAATATGCCTCCAAATTATTTGGCACAGATGGAACCAGCAACCTTTTGCCGTACTATTTGGAAGGTGTTTTACAATGCTATTAACCGCCCCTTTTTCAAAATCACTTAGTACCATCTTTGGTTGCAACTGCAGCTGGAATTCCTAATATAAAGACTGATCGTAGCACTCTTCGCATTTTGAAGGGAGTATGGCATATACAACAGGTACTACTTTATTGTTGGCAGTACCATCCGAGCTACAATGTACAGAGTACATCAGCTTACACTCTCTTGTGTTAATGGGAAAGGTGCCATCCACCAGAATATAATCAGAATTACAGAGCAGACCAAGGTTACTCTGTTGTCAGAATAACTACATCATAGGTATGGCTATGTAGGACGCTATGTTTTATGATGAAGAGGCCCTGTTTCAGTGCATCTGTATTTGTCATGGTGGTCATTACATCAGTGGACGTGCTTGCCAGTACCTCCGATACAATCCTACATGGATCCACTAATGTTTGCTCAGCCCGACTCTTAATTGCTTCCCGGACCCTTGTCTGTTCTACCCTGACATCGGTTGCATGGAAATGTGCTATACTTTTAAGTAGCTTTTCTTCACTATCACATTTCTCTGTTATGCAACGGCCCTTAAACTTCTGCTTTGATTTCTGTGTACAACACCAGTAGTTTTTCTCAAGTGTTTCTTCTCCAAATAGTACTGGTACCCGTCTATACACAGAATTGAACATCCCTTCTAAGACTTAACCATGCCATAGCTATTGCCAATAACTCCAACATAACTCACAGTATGCTGCTTGGCCATCTTAACTTAGCATACCTATAAGTCAATCACAGTGGCATGATTACTAACATTGTTGTGCACTACACCTGGTTTACTACAATCCACCATATACTGTCAACATGCTTTCAATACCTAAAAATACATCAGGTAGACTTAGTAATAACCTTCTACTCCCACTCTATATAACCCACACTTCACAACAATAATACTATTTCAAATACATCTGCATAATTCCAGTTAGTACATAACATTTGGGGATGCAATTCTGAACACAGTATGTAGTACGCATGAGAACATATCACATACAGTAAACAGTTTCGGTATGGTGTTCAACTCTATTAACACAGGGTGTTAATAATAGCTGGAATATATTACACTCTAACAAGCTGAAGCAGCCAAGAGACAACCTTCCTCACATTTACACTGTTAAAATGACTACCACGCTTAAAAGGCAACCTCGGACTTGTTGCTATGAAAGCCATAAACGCATACTAAGATTGTTAGAATATAACAATTTTGACAACTGCATCAATATATCAGATGGCATTATAAATACGCTGTACACCATATACTTTTCAAACTGTCAGGATTAATTATTCAGGAAAATATTGTACTAAACGTACATTTCACCAAGCCTAGACTTACAACTAATATGACTGAGCTATTCATACCAAAAAAACTTGTGCACTTTAAGCTCCTGATTTTAGATTTAAATTTAGATGCCTTACTCTAACTACAATTATACATTAAAGTAAAACGTTATATGCAATCGTAACATAACTTTCATTGCGTCAGATTCAGCAAATACGAACAGTTATACACGTGTTTAATTGTACTTCTGCTAAACTGCCATGGACTAACATTCAACGCCTATACCTGCAGCATTTATGTGCGTTAAACTCGCCCTTCCCAGGTATTCCTTAATGTTGTCTACCCTGTATGTGGAATTCATCAACGACCAGCATCAAAAGTCCACTAGGTTCAACTATGGCACACGAACCATCTGTTTATAGCAACAACAGCTAATTCCTCGCAACAGCAGTTGGCCGCGCCCCCTATGAACGTCTATAGCAATGGGACATGCAGTGCCGCGACACATCTTTGTTTCCGTCATCACATAAAAATGGATTACATTATGCGACGTTCAGAAGAGCGAATTAGAATGCTGGACGACTATCCGGTTTCGAAATTATGAATGGACAGCATTAGTAATGTTCGGAATTATGAACTTCGCACTTCTGTACAGCAGGTAAGTGACCGGCAACATTCCAATAGTAAGCTATATATATATATATATATTTTTTTTTTTTTTTAAATATATATACACAGGAGTAAAGTTTACATTTAAAGTCGTGAACTAGTAATATGGATCATCTGTTAATTATGTTGCAGTTGATACTTTGAGAGATTTTGCTGGAAAAGCAATCTTAGATTCATTTTTTTTCTTTCTTTCTTACATCAGTCTAGGTATTCTTATCAGTTGCTCTTTTCAACGAAGGGGATGCCCAGTCCATATCTTCAGGAATAGGTATAATGTTGTTGTTTTTAATGAACAAGAAGGCTTTGTTCAGGTAGTTGAAGGTTCTCATTTCATTTAAATGCAGTATTTTGATTCCTGCAGGGAAAACTAGTTGAGATTTAATATTATTTTGTTTTAGTAGTTTAATTAATTGGCCATACCTTGTTCCTTTGTTCCAGAACTTTTGCTGAGTAATCATTGTAGAATCTTATTAAATTTTGATTGAATTTTAAAGGGCTTTTCCTCTGCACAGTTTTAAGTACCAGATCTTTGTCCATAAAAGATAAAAACCTTATTACAATTGACCTTGTAATGTAGAAGACGTAGCTGAAGGTGATAAAGTTGGATTTACCAAGGCTCTGACAGCTCTTTCAATACCAAATGAAAACCCCCCTTTAAGGTCTAATATTTCTGGAATCCATGGGTTTAGAAAAGAAATGATGTTTCTGCCTTCAGTCTTCTCTGACAGACCGAAAACCCTAATGTTTGTCCTTCTCTCCCAGTTCTCTAAGTCATCCACTTTATTGAGAAGCCAAGTATTTTGTTTGAGGAGATTCTCTATCTGGGTTTCTTCTTCCTTGAGTCTTCCCTCAATATCAAGAAGTCTCTATGTTTGTTATTTTTGCCTAATGCTGTTGAAGCATTTCTTTAAATACATCTGTTTGTTTTTGACAATTCTCCTTCAGATTCTGTAGATTTTCTTTAAAGTCATCCATTTTCAATGGCAGTTTTTGCAGTGTAGTGGTCACAAGTTATAATTCCTTTTTTAGTGCTAGATCAGAGTGAGAGTTCTTTAAAGTGCTCATTTCTATCAGTTGTTATAATCTCCAATATATTTTGACAGGTAATTCTTACAGATATCCAAAGTTTGCAAATTTGCATATCAGTCTTTCGTCTATCTATTCTGGATGTTTTTGTTAGAAAAATATAATTCCTGTATTCTATACTAGTTTAAGGAGCTCTACAAATCTGCTGCCTTCAGTTAGCCATTCAGACTCCGCCCACCATATGAAATTTAATGCATTAGAATCTATTACAGGGTCCCTAAAGGATTGTACAAAACTAACATGATCAACACAATCAAATATTTTTAAAAAATCAATAAAATGGGCTAAACAAGAACATTCATTACATACATCATACAGCACCATATAACACTGACATCATATTCATACTTCATAAAGCCATGCCTGAAAGTTACCAAAAAATTGCTTAATTCAAGACAGTCACACATCACAGACTGGCCATGTGCTTCTCAACTATCTTTTTTTCATTAGTTCCTCCTCCCTGTAGTTGCCATTAAGTGCTACCAGTCCCTATACTCATTAACCAGGTCTACCAGACTCCGCCTTAATCACCAATGGACTCAACCCAATCCATGTTCCATGTTTGGTGAAGTTAAAAAGACTGAGCTCTCTGGTGCAGCATCGTACTGCTGCTGGAGAGTGTTCCCCAACCCCTCCCACCTACAGCAATCTTGTTAGCTTCTCAATTTCCTGCCTTTGAGAAGTGCAAGGAAACATCAACTCAGTGGCAACCTTCCAAGCAAGCAGCATGCTGCTTGAGGTGCAGAACCCACTTGGATCTTAATACTGCAGTTGTGGTGAGCTGGAAGGCCTCTTTCCCACCAGAATGGGCGAAGCCGGCATCAGCAACTTAGTCCCAGCTTTAACCCGTTCCAGTCCCTTCAACAGCTGTGCTGTTACAACAAGACGAGTCACAGTAAGGGCTTTATCCCTCTACTCCATGTGGCATAATATTCACAGGGATTCTCAAAGGTTGCTTACAACTGTGGAAATAAAGTAAATGGGTTATAATTCTTTATTGCATCATGGGCACCTTTATAACTATAACTATATAGATAGACAGATATTAAATAGATGTTTCCAGTCTACAGCAAATTTTCCTGCCATAATGATGGAACTGCACAATTAATATCTAAGCTCATCATATGCAAGTCAACATCATCATTTGTGCTACATGGAAGTGGAAGATTATTTTGGTCTGCCATATAAGCGTCTCAGACAAATTAATGAAATAAAATGTACCCTGTTCTCCAAAATCCATACCAAAAAACATTTTGATAAGGAATTACATTTAAATAACTAACAGAAGCTATTACATCATTTATACTCGAATCACCAGTCCATTTCTAAACATTCTATAACATTTTCACATTCTATCATAACACTTGAGCTTTCTTAGCGAATAGAACCGTCTTGAGTTACACTAACTATAATTTGTCACTAGCTTCTCCTCCTCTCCATGCACAAAGCTTTTACTACATCTCTCTGCTTAATAAAATTCTACCAACTTTCCTAACTTTTGTAAATATTCTTTAAGTAATTTGCAATTTAATAGCTCCTACAGTACTTTCTGTCAATCCACAGTGACTAATTCTTTTTTTTTTGGGGGGGGGGGGAGCTTATTTACTTTATCTCTAACCAACTTAACCCCACATTATGCCAACCTAACGCACTTCACTTTTTATATATTTGCGAAGTTGCTACATTTCCAAAAATTCGACAAGACACATCATCTTTGTTCTTAAAACCACAATCATTCTAGAAACTAGTGGAAAGAAGTCATTAATCACTTCAGCAGAAATTTAACAGGAAATAACATTCAAATTATTATTTGAGAATACACAGCCAAAACAGAAAAACACAGACTCTACATATCTTTGTAGGCTGTCATACTCTGCTGCAAACCTAAGCCTGAGAAAGAATTCAAACTTTCTATATTAGGTGCTAACCAACTGTGATTTGTATAATGAGTACATGATCAAATATCATCTGGAAGATACGTTTGCACGTTTACAATATAATTTAAACCACAATATATATTGCTAAAGATAAACACCTGTTAAATGTAACATTTTACTATTTAAAATGTCTCAAGGTAAAAATATTTGCTTTCACTTTATTTTTTAAACTTTAATTCCATTTTGAAGTCTAAGTAAGCAACCATAATTCCATACGTTATATGCTTTATGAATGAATTACTACCTGTGACAATTATACAATGCTGTGCCAAAATTTAGATAAGATGTTAACTACAATAGCAAGGATTAAAAAAAAAGTTTTAACCCTTAAAAATAAAAGCATATTTTCTGCCAAGGGCACTAGTCAGTCATGTTCATTCCATAAGTTTGAATGTTCTGGAGTGGCTTCTTGTTTAAAAAAGGAAAGCCTGCCAGTTCCACAGTCCACCAACCAGAAATATCACACATGGATGACTTATAATATATTAGTAATTATACAATGACCCCCCCATTAATATTCCAAAACGTGCATGCTGATTGGTCAGCATGCACGTTGTAAATCAGAGTTATAGTAATGGAAAAAGGTACGGTCTCCCGGACTTTTTCCATTGGTATAACTCTTTTTTTACAACAACGGAGAACGCAAGATCTCCCTTGCTGTTTAGACATTGTCTAGCTATGTTAAAGGAGTTTAACATAGTGAGACAGCTTTACAAAAAGTAATGGAGATCTTCCTATCTCCGTTACTAAATGGGTTTAACATAGCAAGACAGCTTTAAAAAAGGAACAGAGATTCTCTGTTGCTTTTTTTAAAGCTGTCTCGCTATGTTAAACTCCTTTAACATAGCGAGACAGTTTGTAAAAAGCAACGGAGATCTTGCTTTCCCTGTTGCTTCTGCCCACAGCTTTGATGTACTGCGTAAGCATACGCATGCGCAGTACATCAGAACTGCCGCAGCTGTGGAAGGGCAGCAAGGAGGCATTATACAATGCCATTATTTAAGAAAACTATTTTTTTTTCTTAAATAATGTCATTGTATAATAGCAATAACCCACTTCTGAGTGTGGGTAATGCTGGATTTACCCACGGCTGTCTTTGTTTGGCCATTCGGGCTTCGCCCTCGTGACCAAACCACACCAACCGTGGGTAAATCCAGCATTACCCACACCCAGGTGTGGGTTATTGCTATAATATTCAATTCAGTTACATGAAATGCCTTTTCCATTTCAGCCTTTCACTGTAAGAGTCAATAAGCAGCTGTTTTAAGCAGAACAGTCACGTCATATTTTCAAACAGTAAAATAAAACACATCAGTAGTTAAAATTAATTAAAAAAAATCAGTTCCGCAGAGCATACGTATTTTAAAAAAAAAAAATTTAAAAACTCTGCCCAGTTTCAGCATTCAGCAACCAGGATTGCACCAGGATTGCCACAGAACAGATAAGATTCAAGCCTCAGCATACCTTAAATTATCTGTGGCTATCTTGTAAGACATAGTTTGAGGGTTGCAGCTCAGCTCCTGAAAATACATATTTTGGTAAATTTCTTTTCATTACTATTTTTTTTTTATTAAGACAAGTTTCTAGCGCTTCCTGTCCAATGAGTTGAGGTATTTAAAGCAAATACAGCCCTAAAAAAAAGGCAATGAATACCTGATTACCAAAATTAGAAGTTATGTACTCACCATAACGTTCCATCTGAGTAGGTGACTTCATTCGGATGCAACCTGTGGGTATCGGATCCGACCTCGGATCCGAGCCAGCAATTCAAAAGCTTAGGCTCCGAGCTCCTAGCTCCTCCCTCTTACCCATAATCCCCTGCCAAGCCCTGACTGACCTCAGATTGAGTTTGCCTCAAAATACTGACAACAGTACACTAAAACAGCATAAATACTCGCTCTAAAAAGGTCAGGGGGATGGAGGGGGGGATGGTTGCATCCGAATGAAGTCACCTACTCAGATGGAACGTTATGGTGAGTACATAACTTCTAAATCTGAAGTAGGCAGACTTCATTCGTCTGCAACCTGTGGGACAGAGTCCCTAGCTACCTGAATCTTGGGCGGCCGTCATGGAAGGATGTTCCGGAGCACCGCTGAGCCAAAGGATGCTCTTCCTCTAGAAACAACATCCACCTTGTAATGAGAAATAAAAGTATGAGGCGAGGCCCAAGTAGCTGCCGCGCAGATATCATCCAATGATACACGGGACTTAAAGGCGGCTGACGTGGAAATTGCCCTAGTAGAATGAGCCGTAACCCTCTGAGGAGCAGGTCTGCCTGAAGTGTCATATGCCTGCAGAATACAATTAGCAATCCATTTAGATAGAGTGACTTTAGATACTGCTTTACCCAGAACAAATTTAGCAAAGGAGATGAACAGCTGATCTGATTTCCTGTGGCCAGCTGTTCTGTTAATATAAAAACGTAATTGTCTATGAACATCCAAGGAATGCAATTTGTATTCTCCTTTGTTTGAGTACTTGGGAAAAAACACCGGTAAATTGATTGACTGGTTAATATTGGATTCAGAAGAGACCTTCGGAAGAAAGGATGGATTGGTCCTGAGGCACACCCTATCAGGGAAGAAAGAAAGGTAAGGCGGTTTGACACACAGAGCCTGAAGCTCAGACACTCTTCTGGCTGAAGTGATAGCTACCAGGAAAGCAGTCTTCCAGGAAAGGTACTTTAAATCAGAAGAAGCTGCAGGCTCGAAGGGAGGAGCAGTAAGGGCCTGCAGGACTAAAGACAAGTCCCAAGGCGGTACAACCTCCTTGACTGGAGGCCTTAACAAAAAAACTCCTTTGAGGAAAGTTTTGCATAATTTCGCCGTCATAGGGGGAGCTGAGTCATGACCAATGTGATAATGCAAGATAGCTGCCAATTGTACCTTAATCGTGGAAGAACTAGCCCCTTGATGAAAGAGGTCTGTTAGAAAATCCAGCACCGCTGACATAGGTGCCGAGAAAGGATCTAAAGTTCTCTGCCCTGCCCATATAGAGAATCTCTTCCATTTACTCCGATAAACCTGCCTGGTGGAAGGTTTATGAGCAGCCACTAAAATGGCCTTGACCGGTGATGAGATACCGGAGTCCTAATTAAGGTTGGAACTGGAGCAGCCAAGCTGTCAACTTCAGGGTCCGGAGATTGGGAACTGACATTCCCAGAGGGTGAGATATGAGATCCAATTGGATCCAGAATCCATGGTGGATTGATTTTGTGAGACCATACGAAGGGGAACCAAGGTTGTCGAGGCCAGAATGGGGCAATGAGAATCATTCTGCTCCCCAAACTGTTGGCTTTCTGCAGAAGCCTCTGCATCAGAGGAAGTGGAGGGTAGGCATAAAGGAGACCGGGAGGCCAAGCATGCACCAGAGCATCCTCGAACTCCCTGGTGGGGAAGCAGAGCGAAGAAATTGTCGCATTTGGCGTTTGAGGGAGAGGCAAAAGATCGCAACAGGGTTGCCCCCAAATGGCAAAAATCTTCTTCGCTACTTGAGGATTGAGAGACCACTCGTGTGGAGAAAGGATAGTGCGACTGAGCTTGTCCGCAAGGATGTTGGACTTTCCCGGAATGTGCGTTGCTACCAGAAAGCGTTTGGTGGAAATTGCCCATTCCCAGACTCTCATGGCCTCTCAACAAAGGGGGTAAGACCTGGTTCCTCCCTGCTTGTTGATATACCAGACTACCGACATGTTGTCTGTCTGAATCGCAATAGTCCCTGAAGGAAGAACGTGGTGAAGTGCTTGCAACGCTAGGAGCACCGCCCTCATTTCCAGGACATTTATATGCAATGACGTCTCTGTGGGATTCTACGTGCCTTGGACAATCTTTCCCGCAGAATGCCCCCCCCACCCGAGGCAAGAAGCGTCCGTGGTCACTGTGGCTTGGGGAAATGCAGCGCAAAAAGGTCTCCTGCCAGGGGCTCCGGAGAAAGAAGCCACCAAAGAAGGGAGTCCCTGCACGCTCTGCTGATCGCAATCGGAGCGTTTAGAGAAGAACAAAGAGGGGACCACTGAACTTGAAGGGTCCATTGAAGAACCCGCATGCGTAAACGGGCATGAATGAGAAGCGGAATAGCTGCCGCCATAGAACCTAGGGCCCTCAGGACCGAAGCTGCAGTTGGAGATGGTTGCAGGATCGCTGTCACATGACACTTCAGGCTGGCAATACAGTCTGGGGTGAGGAAGGCTCGCATTGATCTGGTGTCTAGTCTTCCTCCTATGAAATCTATAACTTGTGTGGGGTTCAGAAAGATTTCTCCCAGTTTATCGTGATGCCCAGCCTTGGTGCTAGTTGAAGAAAGTAATCCCTGGCTGAGCACAGAAGATGCCTTGATGATGCCGTCAGGAGCCAGTCGTCCAGGTACGGAAAGACCTGTAATCCCTGGAGCCTCAGGTGGGCCGCTACCACCGCTAGCACCTTGGTGAACACCCTGGGGCTGAGGTGAGACCAAAGGGAGGACCCTGAACTGGTAATGACTGGCTCCCAGCCGAAGCGAAGAAACCTCCTGGATCGTCTGTCCATCCGAATGTGGTAGTACGCATCCTTGAGGTCTATGGAGCACATCCAGTCGTTCTCCCTCAAGAGGGGGAGTATAGATTGCAGGGTGACCATCCGGAACTTTTGCTTGGTTACTGACAGGTTCAACTGGGAAAGGTCTAAGATTGGTCTTAAGTCCCCCGTCTTCTTTGGCACCAAAAGAACCTGGAGTAAAACCCTAATCCGGTTTGATATGGGGACGCTGGATGGCTCTTTTTTCTAGCAGCTGCTTGATTTCGATAGCTGCCGCCTCCCTTTGGTCGGGTGGAACATCTGGGAGGCTGCGAGATTTGGGAACCTTGAATAGGGGAATAGAATATCCTCTGGATATAACTCGAAGCACCCAACTGTCTGTTGTTATGGACTCCCAAGAAGTCAGGTGCATCGAAAACCGCCCCCCGACTGCCTCCAGAGACGGACAGCCGGGCAACCCTTCAGGGCTGCTGCGTGGGTCTCTCAGAGAAAGGTTCTCTGGCCCCAAAGTTGCCAGGAGCGGGGGCCTCTAGCACGACGACCTCCCCGTCCTCCTCTGCCACGGAAGGACTGGTTATCCGGAGCAGGTTGGGACTGCTGCGACTTCCGGAACCACATCTTCTTCTGTCCCTTTTGGTTCTTAGAGAAGGACCTCTGGGGAGCTGAGAAGCGGACTCCGACGGCAGACAGCGTCTTCCCGTCCTTTTCGCTCTGGACTAATGTCTCGCGAACAGTCTTGCCAAACAAGGCAGAACCATCGAAGGGGCATTCGAAGGTCGCCTTGAAGGGCTCTGCAAAATCACAATGGCGGAGCCAGGCCTGTCGCCTCATGACTAGGCCTGCTCCGCTGGCTCTAGCGGCTCCCTCAGTAGCATGAGACAGTAGCCGCATAGAAGTATTGGAAACTGATCTGAGAGTGGCCATTCGGGTGGAGTAAACCTGTTTATCCTCACTCGAGATGGACTCCGGGGGAGATGCAGCGTATTCTTTAAACAGATCCCGCTGCATCCTAATGACATGTGCCATGTAGTTCAGCGCTCTCAAGGAGAAGGTTGCTGAACTAAAAACTCGCTTCCCAATGCGATCCATCGAACGGGACTCCTTGCCCGGAGGATGCACAGAGGGACTCTCCTGGGCCAATTCCCTCTTCGTGGCTGCAGCCATCATCATGGCATCTACTGGGGGACCCTTACTCCAGTGGGTGCGGTCTGATGGAGGGAAAGAATGCGGTCCGGCGCTTAGGATAGGCTCAATGGTGTCCGGATCCTTCCACGCCCTGATGGAAATAAGATCCACCAGGGGTCAGCAGGAGGACACCCAAGAGGTAGAAGGGCCCCTCGAATGCCTCCAAGAACACAGACTCGTCCGAAGAAGCCTTGGGGCAGACCACTCCCCTGATCCTTAACATCTCCATGATGTCTCCAAATGAGATGTCCTCAGGGGGTGACCTAGGGGAGCCTTCCCCTTCATCCAAATCTGTGTCTTCAGTGACGGACTCAGGGGAGTCCATGTGCCTCCTCTTGCACTTACACTTCCGAGGTACTTCATCGGGGGGGCTGTCCGAGGAGTACTCTTCAGCAGTTGGATGTTCCAAGGGAACCACTTGGGACATCGAGGCGGGCTGTCCCTGGGACCGGCTGGTGGGGGCCTGGCCCAACTGCAATGGAGTGCGGGATGGAGCCGTGGCAGGGACCGGGGGTCCAGATGTCCTCGACAGTGCCCTTTCCACTATGTCGAAAGCCGAGGGGGAGCCAGCTTCTCTAAGCCCCGAGAGCCGACCCCCACTTGGATCAGACGCACGGATCGGAGTCGGAGCCGAAACAGTCGGATCCGAGAGACCGGTGTGCTCCGACCTGGACGGAGCCAAAGACACACCAGCTCCCTCGGATCCGAGGCTCGGCCCTCGGCTCCGAGAGGTCGGGTCCGAAGCACTCAAGGGATGGGACGGATCCGAGTGCGCCGACCCATCGGATCCGACCCACCCGGATCCAAATCTGCACGGCGCCGACAGCTCCGAACCCGTGGTATGGGTCGGAGAAGGAGCCAAGGGGCGAAAAAGGGGTGAAGCCCTCCCGGATGGGGGCTAGGAGCACTCCCATTTGCATTTGGGCCTGGATGAATTTCCTCATCATCCGGTCCATATCAGCTTCGCTCATAGAAAAGGTTGATCTAGAGGAGGCCACCGGCGGACCTAGAGAGCCTCGGGGACCTCCTGGAAGGGCTAGCCTCCTCCTCCTCGGGTCCAGGAGAGAACCGAGGGAGTGGAGCCGAGGAGGAGGAAAGTTAGAAGGCACAGGGGAGGCCGCAGATGGAGGAGCCGAACTAGCAGTTTCGGCTCTCCTCTTGTGGTGCTTCTCCCTGTGCCTCTCCTTCTGTCTTTCCTTAGAGGAATCCTTCCCCTCCGGCAACTTAGAGGGAGGTTGAGTCCCAGCCGGAAGGGGAGAACTCACAGCAACAGGTTGCTGAGTGGAAGGGGCAGAGGCCGAAGCGGTATCTGGAGGTAAAAGACCCGCCAGCACCAACTTCGACCTCCGCTCCCTCAAAGCCCGGGGGTTGAACCCTGCACAAATGGTACAACCAGATGACAGGTGTTCAACCCCCAGACCGAAACGCACCAGTGTGGCCATCTGGGGACAGCTTATGGCCACACTGGTATTTTCGAAAACACAGCCTTATGGGCTTCAGACATAGTAACCCTAAGGCCTAACACACAACACACACAAACAAACTAAAACCCGATAAAATTAACAAAAGAGAGAGGAAAGCCTAAACACACTCAACACTAACTAACTCAAGAAAGAAAATAAAGATTTTAAAACTTTTTTAGTCAAAAAACTATTTCTTATCTTCACCAACGCCAGGAGCTCTGGAATTCCGTAGCTACTTGAAAAGCGGCAAACGAAATCTGGAGGTCAGTCAGGGCTTGGCAGGGGATTATGGGTAAGAGGGAGGAGCTAGGAGCTCGGAGCCTAAGCTTTTGGCTGCCCGGATCCGAGGGCGGATGCGATACCCACAGGTTGCAGACGAATGAAGTCTGCCTACTTCAGATCACTTGTTCAAAAAGTGTTTGTCAACTGGAATCCTAATACTGCTTTTATGTACAAACATTTAAATATTAATGAACACAAGCACTAAGAGATATATAATGCCTATATAGCGTTTTCTGCAGACACACAATATCATGCCCATCGCTTTCTGCTGAGCAAACTGAATTACAATTTTTTTGCCATCTCCCATTAAATATTTTTCTGTTATGGGGATTCACAAGCAATATTTTCCAGATGATGAAGATTCCCCCTGCCACTCTGCTATCTCCAATGGTGTTTGAGTCCTTAGTGGTGTACTGTCACAAACATTTTATTGATTTATTTTTTTCCTTATGGCTCCTAATCTTTAAGGCACTTACTGCTGCTTTAAACTACAATGCGGAACATCCCTCCACCTGGTCTGAACCAGTGAACCACCACTACCCAATCCAACACGGTCAACAGCATACACTATCATAAGTGTTATGTATGTTATACTCTGTAAATTATTTTATCTCCATGCCATTTTGTTAATTATAGTTGAAAGTTAAGCACACCACCAACTCCCCCAGTCAAACAGTTGTCCCAAACCTTTTCTGTTTTCTTAGCCTTCCTTTTTCTCTCTGGTTTCCACTCTGTTAGTGTGCCTTTTTTTCTGCTAGTTCTATTTATTGTCCCTTAGTTCTCCATCTCCCTACTCTTTCTATTTCTCTTGTTATTCTCTCTCTTTTCCTGGGTTAACATACCTTTCCCAACTACATGCAGTAACTCATTTTCCCCTCCTTCATCTGGATCTTCTCACTTTATTAACTGCATCTCCCTACTTTCAACTTGGTCTTTTGTTATTTACTCTTCCCACTCTCTAGACTACATTCTGCTGTTTAATCTAATTTCTTTTAGTAAGTTTCTCGCACTATGAACTCATCTCCCCTCTCTAATCTAATTTCACTGTTTATCTAACATTACCTTCTGTACTTTAGATTCTTCCCTCCCCCATTGACTACTGCTTTCCAGACACCCTAAGGCTGCTTTCTTTATTGGCAAATCCTCACCTTTCTCTGATTGTTTCTGCAGTTTCCTGTCTTTCTGACACATGGTCCAATCTGCTCCATTCACCCTTGGTATACTCAGGCTCACTTCGCTCCCCTACCCTACCCCCATTCCCACCCATCCCCACATTCACTTGCTTTACACTCTATCCCCATTGACCACACCCTCTTTCACCTCTCAAATTCCTACAGCACTCTCCAATAAAAGTACAGTTGCGTACACTTACCATAGATGTAGATGTTCGAGTGTGTTCACTGTTGCAGTCATTACATGTGGGTAATCTGCTGGCAGGTTGCCCTCAGTCGGCCTGATTAACAAAGTCTTGGGTCCTGCGTCGTTTGCTGTCCCTTCTTCCATGATGTCAGGGGTACAAAACATGCAGCAGATGCCATTATATCAGTTTTTTCTTGCCCCAGAAGTCAGATGCCCTCCAAATGAGGTGCAAAAAAAAATTATATATATATATAAGTATATAATTTAAAACACAAAAAATATACCTCCAAACAAAAGCAAATACACCCAAAAAAGGCTTTTAAGCATAGTAAAAGAAAGGAGAGGTATAGTAAGAGAAAAACAGGGGGCTGGAGGGTGGGTAACCAGGACTGCAACAGTGAATACACTCGAACATCTACATTTATGGTAAGTGTACACAACTGTACTATGTTCTTCGTGTTTCACTGCTGCAGTCATTACATTTGGGTAGAATCCCAAAGCTATGGTTGGGAGGATGGATTTACACAGCATTAGGAGCAGCTATAAGGCCCTGCAGGACAGCAGTGGCAAAGCCAGCTCTGGATTTATAGAAGAGAGGTAAATGGTAATGTTTGGTGAACATATGAACTGAGCTGCAGGTAGCAGCTTCTAGAATTTCTCTGGTAGGAACCCCCCTGAGAAAGGCTGCATAAGTAGATTCAGCCCTGGAGGAATGAGACCTGATCCCCTTGAGGATAGGTTTACCATGGTGCATACAGCAGAAACAAATACAATGGCTTATTCATTTGAAAATAGTCTGCTTTGAAATAGTCTTTCCCTCTGCCCCTGCAGCAAATGCCACCAATAGTTGTTCAGATTTTCTTAGAGATTTCGTCCTGTTTAAGTAGAATCTAAGTTGTCTGTGTACATCCAATGAATGCAGAATCTGCTCACCCTTGTTCTGTGGATTGGGGAAGAAAGTTGGCAGATGAATGGTCTGATTAAGAGCCACACTGGATACCACCTTAGGCATGGAAGATGGACTGGTCCTGAGAGCCACCCTGTCCGGATGAAAAATAATGAAAGGCTCCACTGCCATAAGAGCCTGCAATTCTGAAATCCTTCTAGCTGAAGTGACTGCTAAAAGGAAAGCTGTTTTCCAGGAGAGAAATTTTAGGTCTGCAGTAGCAGCTGGCTCAAAAGGAGGGAGAATGAGTTTTTCCAAAACAAAATTGAGGTCCCATGCTGGAGTTGGTGCTCGTCTGGGAGGTCTTAAATGTTTGGCCCCTCCGAGATACTGCTTTAGCAGAGGATGAGAGAAGAGGAGAGGTTCTGTGTTGTAATGAGCTGAAATGGCAGAGGCATGGATTTTTATGGAAGAAAAGGTTAGACCCTTGTGAAGCATCTCAGTTAAGTATTGCAGAATCTGAGGAATAATAGGCATTGCTGTGCTTATTTCCTTGTGATTGGTTCCAGGCACAGAATCTTTTCCATTTGTCAGCATAAGATTTTCTAGTACTAAGCCTTCTAGCCTCCAAAATGACATCCATCACTGGTTTGCTGAGGGATGACAAGGGTGAAATTAGTTGATTAGCCACGCTGCAAGATTCAAAGTTTGGAGCGGAGTGTGCAGAATTTGGTAATTCTACTGAGCCAGTAGGTAAGGTGTCTGAGGCAGGTGCCACGGAGGAAGGTGTGACACAGTGCGCAGGAGTGGGTACCAATGTTGGCGAGGCCAGTCTGGAGCAATCAGAATCATTTTTGGTTTGTCCTGTTTGACTTTTAGTAGAACTTTGGAGAGCAGAGGCAGAGGGGGAAAAGCATAGACTGATAGGTTTTTCCAGCTGAATGATAGAGCATCCACTTTCCAAGCTTTTTTGTGATGAATTCTTGTGCAGAATTTGTCCAACTGATAGTTCTGGGGTGAGGCAAAAAGATCTATGTCTGGGTTGCCCCATTTGCGTGTCAACATATTGAAAACTTGTGGTTCCAGTTTCCATTCGTGTGGGTCCATAAGATTTCTGCTTATTTCGTCTGCCAGAGTATTTTGCTTTCCTGGCAGGAATTGAGCTTGTAGTGGTTTCTGACAGGTCAAGACAGTGTTCCACAATGCCATGGCTAGTCTGCAAAGGGGGTAGGAATGTGTACCCCCCTGCTTGTTTATGTACCACATAATTGTGGTGTCGTCTGTCTATCATTAGTTGTCCTGGATGAAGGTAGTCCTTGAAGGCTATCAGAGCATTCTGTACAGCTAGCATCCCTTTGTGATTGATATGTAGGTGCATTTGATTTGGGCTCCATTTGCCCTGAATGCACTTCGCTGTCATATGAGCCCCCCCCCCCAGCATAGTCTGATGTGCCTGTTAGGGTTTGGGTGTCAGGGGGTGGAGTGAATGGCAGTCCCTTGTTTTGGTGGCAGGCCACTGCCCCCCATAGGAACTCTAGTTGCGGGCAAGGTATAATAGGAATCATTGTTTCCAGGCTGTGACAATGTTGACTCCATAAACTTTTTAAGTAGCACTGAAGTTTCCTCATATGCAGTCTTGCATATGGAATTAGAAGAATGCAGGAGGCCATGAACCCCAAGGCTTGCAGAATTTGTCTTGCAGATAGCAGGGTTTTTGTGGCCACCTGTTTGAAGTAATTCATCAATTGAATTTGCTTTTCTGGTATGAGGTAAGTCATCTGGGCAGTTGTATTCAAGCTTGCACCCAGAACTGTAATTTTTTGAGAGGGTACCAGTTGTGATTTCTTTTTGTTTATGGTGTACCCTAGACAAGTTAGAACCCTTTTTACAAATGCTAGATGCTTTAGAAGAATGTCCTTGTTTTCTGCCTGAATTAGATAATCGTCCAGGTATGGATATATTTGAATATTTTTTGCCTGCAAAATGCAATTACTGGTGTCAGGCACTTTGTGAAGACCCTGGGCACAATAGATAAGCCAAAGGGCAGCGCAGAAAACTGGTAATGCAAGTAGCCTGTTTTGAAGCAGAGGTATCTTCTGCAAGATTCCCTGATTGGGATATGCAGGTAAGCCTCTTAAGTCTAGAGTTACCAACTAGGCATCTTTGCCTAGCACGGGTAGTAACTGTTGAAGAATCAGCATCTTGAATTTTGGAATGTCCAGAAATGTGTTTAGAGTGGATAAGTCCAGAATTGGACACCATGATTTGTCCTTTCTGGGTACCAGGAAAATTCTGGAATAGAAACCTTGTCCCTTTTCCTCTTCTGGTACTGGTTGAATAGCCCCTATATGTTCATGAGGGACAGAACTTGTTTCTGGGCCTCTGCCCACTGATTTGGGGGCAGATCTGGCCACCCGTTTGGGATTGGCAACGTGTGGAAGTGAAATCTGTATCCCTGGGATACTATATTTAAAACCCATTTGTCCTGGGTAATAAGTTGCCAGTTTTGTGTATGAAGTGCTAGCTTTCCCCCCAAAGGGGCGGCTAAGAGGTAAGTGCTTGTAGAGGGAAGTCAGTGAGACGGTTTACCATAGGGAGGTGCCTTGTTGCTTCCAGATTTGGAGGTGGAGGCACCCCATTGTTTTGTTCTAAAAGTTCCTTGAGACTGAAACCTGGAGCCTTTGGAATGTCTCGATTTGACTTGAGTGGCTCTCGAGGGGATTGGAAAGGACCAGTTCTTAGTAGGCCAGTGCCTACTAATCTTGGGGGGTGCACTTGTAAGAAATATTTCACAGTTTGCATAGATTTAGCTTTATCTTCCATCTTTTTTAACACTTCTTCAGCCTTATTACCAAAGAGACGGTGCTGTTGTAAAGGAGCATCCAACAATTTTGGTTTAACATGGTCAGGCAGAGTTTGCTCTTTGAGCCAAGCATGCCTTCTTAGCACAGATCCAGTTACTGCAGCCCTGCAAGAGGCCTCCAAGGAATCAAAACCACATTGCAAAATATGTTTTCCAACTTGTTCAGCTGAATGCAATAAATCCTGCAATTCTTTATTTTCCACACAGTCAGACATTAACATAATTTTCTGTTTAAGTAGTCCCATGATATGCTGTTGATATTTAAGCATATAAAATTGACAGTTTAAAGCCCTGATTGCCAAGGTTGCAGACGTGTAAACCTTCTTACCCCATCTATCCAGCACCCTGGAATCTCTATCAGAAGGGGTAGGATTTTTGGCAGTAGTGGTCTTAATGCCCTTGGGACCCTGAGAAATGGTTTCAGGATCAGCAATAGGGTTTTTGAAAAGGAATTTGCGGAAGTCAGGAACCCTGTAGTATCTGTCTGGCTTACAAAGAGCCAGAGGCAGAGAATCAGGAGTCATACTAGATTCTGAAAAAACAACATCAATGTCTAGAACAGAGAGGTATAGCCAAAGGCCTATGCTGAGGAAATAGAAGAAAATCCATAAGTCTCTTTTTAGATTAAGAGAAATCCTGACTTTCCCAGTGGAAATGTTCCCTTAAGGCATGTAAAGTTTCCCCAAAAGAAAAATCCTCAGGGGGAGACATAGAAGGAATGGAATCCTCTGCATCAGAGTCTTCATAAGTAGGAATAGACAAATCCTGTTCATTAGAAGAGTCAGAAGAAACAGAATCCTATTCAGAAGATTCATAATCAATGTCTTGCCTAGGCCTCTTAGAAGGAGGGGGTTGGCTACCCATTGATCAGAGTAATTAAATCTTCAGCCATTTAGATAATTTGTTTTTTAGGCATAGGGGCCTGCACATGTGGCCCAGGCATCGTATTTTTAGACATAGATTTAGATTTTGGCCTTAGCTTTGAAGATGGCGTTGGTCTAATATACAAACCTGTAGGCCTGAAAACACCCTCAGAAGCCAATGCCTGCGCAGCGGCTCTGGACCCATCTAAGGTAGAGACATCCGCGGGTTCCATAATTGAAGCATCTTGTGGCATACCGGGCTCTGAATGGGTCTCAGTAGAGGCCTGCAAATCAGAAGTAGCGGGTATCAGGGGCTGCGAAAGTGCCTCACTGAGTACTGGCGACACGTCATCAGTTTTGGACCTCGACAGTCTGTTTCTGTCTTTTTCCTTTGCGTTTTTTAGGCATTCCGGTAGTCGGATTGCTAAATGACGACATTTCTGGGTAATTAAATCTTGAGCCAAAATATTTAGAAGCAAAAATATACAGACATTTAATCGTGCGTTGATTAAATTTAGCACAAAACCGACAGCAAGGCACGTTGTGTTCAGGGCCTAGACAAGGAATACAGTACAAATGAAAATCCTTATGAGGTATTTGCTTCCCACAAGTAATGCAATTATTAACTTTTACTGACAAAAGTTTCCCCAATGGGGTACTTAGCTTTTAGTTGAAGACTTCAGTTCTGAAACTCAAAAACGAAAATTTCAGGAGTCGGCCGACTGGCACTTGCAAACTGCTTCTGCTTTGGGCACAGCACGGCAAGAAAGACTGATGTAATGGCGTCAGCTGCATGTTTTATACCCCTGACAACCTAACATCATGGAAGAAGGGACAGCAACCGATGCTGGACCCAAGACTTTGTTAATCAAGCCGACTGAGAGCAACCTGCCAGCAGATTACCCAAATGTAATGACTGCAACAGTGAAACACGAAGAACATCAAACACTTCCTACATACTTCTGTCAACCAACCCTATTACAGTCTGCTACTCAGTCCTCCTCCAACCACTGCTATTAAATATTTCTACTTTAGAACCTATTCAGATATCTCTAAGCCTGCCACATTATGTCTGACCGTAGAACACATTTCAAACACCTTTCTACTTACAATCTTTAGAACACCCTTCTCTTTCTAAACGTCCACTGCCACCTCTTATGAATGTTGTCTCCCCCTTAAAAACTCTACACCAATTATTACCTCTCCCTTAGTCACTCACTCTGCCATCCATTCCTTCCCTATAGCCCGATCTTTTTCTTCATTTTAACTCTTGCTTACATAAAATTAAGTTATTCCTTCTGCCTACACTCCCATTCAAAATTAAAGCATGAAACCATCTCCAAAATAACCTCTTTACACACCTCAGACAACTCATTTTAAATCTGCTACTATCAGCAGACATGCATCCAAACCCTAACCACAGCTCCTCTTTTCCAGCCTACCAATCACACTCCCACTACACTAGCCCTAATACTTCTTCCCAGATTCCCACATCCTCAAAAAATCTAACTATACTATCTATGAACATTCAAAGTATCATGAACAAAATCTCCCCTTTCCATGCCTGGATGTCCTTACACACCCCTGATATTCTATGTCTCTCTGAAACTTGGCTTAAGCCTCATATATCTAACAACAAAATACTGCCACCAGGCTACAATATCCTCCGGCTTGATCGGATTACAAAGAAAGGTGGAGGGGTTGCTATTCTCTACTCCAACCAGCTCACCATTCACCCTCTCGCTATCACTACTTCAGATTTTCTCCCAGCTGAAATTTTATAGCCAATTGTCAATTAAACACTCATAAGAAAATAGCTATTGTTTCCATTTACATTCCCCAGTTAACAGCATCCCAGTCCCAGAACATGTTCTCTCTTGGATCTTTCAAACCATCTCCTATGAGACAGCTGTCTTGGGTGCTGTAAACATCGGCTTGAATACCCTAGACAATGACTGCCCAAACATCTCCATTAACCTCTTTAGCTTCTCCCAACCAATCTCAAACTCAACTCCACTCTGGACTGGGTCTTCACCTCTAATCTGTATCATAACCTCTCCACCCTACCTGATTCCTTTCCTGATCACTATCCCACTCTCATAATCAGACACACTCCCCAACAATACAAACCCCAGCAATACAAAGACTGCCATAAACTCTCAAGTTTTAATCCAGATACTTTCAACCACCTGCTCTCTTCAATTAACTGATCCTTCCTTCACAATCTCCCCCTACACAATGCAGTCTTGGCATTTAACATCTTTTTAAACATGCTCAACTCCCCGATTCTTATCAGGAAATTAAGGACCAAAGCTCATTTTGCCCCCTGGCTAACACAAGCCTCCTGAAACCTTATGAATAAGAGAGTGCATGGAAAAAATGGAAAAAAAATCCAAATTCTCCACTAATCTTCAAACGTACAGCAAGCTCCATAACTTAAACAAAAAGGTCACCCTTGACAAACAAAATTTTTTCCATGAACCACTTAATCCACACTCCAACCCCCAAAAATTCTGGCACTCTGTTAATAAGCTGATACATCCTGGGTCACCATCTTCCCCATTCCTTGCCCAAATAGCATTCCCACAGATACTGTTACATTTCTAAATTCCTTCTTCATTGATTCTATGCAACCTTATCTAAACTGACATTACCAAATCAACACCGCCTACTTCTACGAAATCTACCATCTTTTCGCTTAAACCTGTCTCCACAACCTATATCAAAAGTCCTTTCTGTCTAAACTTAAAACAGGTTCTCCATCAGTTGACAACTTACCTACACAATTCCTAAAACTTGCTGCTAATTATATCACTTTTCCCATTTCCATATTAATCAATAGATCTATTAAGGAAAACATTGTGCCTGACATCTGGAAAAAAATCTGTCATACCCTTGCATAAAGGTGGCAATGCAACTTGACTCATCAAATTTCAGACCAACTGCCATCCTATCTCCCTCGTCAAAAAATTCTAGGAAAAATACATTCACAAACAGCTCCTCAATCACCTGCTCCAAGAAAATCTTCTTACACCCACAAAGCATGGTTTTTGCCCAAAGCACAGTACTGCTACTGCTCTGACATCCTTTATAAATACTATCACGAAATCCTGTGATAATTAGTTTCCTGCCTGTCTCTATCTAAAACCTTCAATACTGTTTCCCACAGACTACTACTATCCAAACTAGCTTCACTTAACCTCTCTAACTCTGCAGTATCTTGGTTCTCCAGCTACCTCTCAAATAGGTTCCAATGTGTGAAGTGGCAATGTAACTTCTCTCCCTTCTTACCTGTACAAACTGATGTACCCTAAAGGCTCCATCTCTGGACTCCTACTCTTTAAAATCTTTATTAATGACCTCCATTCTTCTTGTTCACTCTTTACGGTTATTCAATATACTGACAATTCTACAATCATCCCTTGCTCTGACATCACTCACCATCAATACCCTCACCTAACAGTCCCTTCACTCTGTCAAAAGTTGGATTACTTCCAACCAACTGCTACTGAACCCCAAGAAACCTAAACTTCTATTCCTCCCTACAACTCTGCAACATCATAAAACTACCTTTTCTATCTCCTCCCTGAACAACACTATCATCTCTATTGAACCACATACAAAAGTTCTAGGTATTATCGATGACCAACTATAGTTTGATCTCCAAACTCAGCAGTGCATTAAAAAGACCCATCAAAAACTAGGCCTGCTATTACAGACATAATAAATACCTCACAAATGCTTCCAGACTCTCCCTTGCACAAGCCTTCTGACTCTCCACATTGCTCTCTGCAGTCCCTACTCTCACATACCTCCAATCTAATCCTCTCACTAAATTAGAACTTCGCTATAACAAAAATGCACAATTTGCCTACAACTAACCTTACCGCACTCATCACTACATAGCTCTAAAAAACCTACAGTGGCTGGAATTTCATCACCAAATTCTACTATCCCAGCTTCAATGGTTCATTCAATCCTACATGAACCATCATTTGTCCCTCTCTCTCTACTCTCGTCCAGCCTTACACTCCCAATCGCTCTCTCTGTAGCTCTCAACTGAACCTACTGCAAGTTTATAAGCCCAATAAAAATGTTGACAAATGACTTTACAGCTTTTCCATAGAAAATGCATGGAATAAATTACCACTAAATGTCAGACGAATCACTAATCCCAACACCTTTAAAATAGCACTAAAAGATGTCCTCCGTAAATCATGCTCATGTTTCTGTAATGACCCACCATAATCTATCTTCCTATCCTCAATTCCTGCCTTCCTCCCCCCTCTCTATGCTGCCGTTTCTCTGTAATAAAAAAACTCCACTAAGATTGTTTCCCTCTCAGCTTCTACTACAGTAGTCCATTTCACTGACCTCCTACCTGGGGATTTCACCTGTATATACTTCTATACTCTTTTCTTGGTTTCTCTTTACTATTTTGTTCTGCTAGCTTGTGACTCTCCCATTGCATTTATCTTCCTATTTATGCTTGTAACTGTCTGTACTCTTATCTCCTACATATTGCATTTTCTCATTCTGCCGTTTTTTGTCTGATTTTCTTTTGACATATTTGTACTGTGTATATTCTATATCATTTTGTTCACTTGTAGCAACTGACCTTGTTATTTACTTATAGTTCTGATATTCTCTTGTTTCTTGTGCAACAACTGACCAAGCTATTCACGGTTTGTTTCTTGTATTACTGGAGCTTTTCTCCTCGGGTCTCCGCTGACAAAGGGCTTCTGCCCAGTTGGGTTAACCCAATAAACAAAGTATGAAGTACCCATAACATAGATAACAGCAGTAAATAGTGAAACAATTCACAGTGGAGCAGAAAACCTCCACAACAGTAGCATCCATACCTCTCAAGTGTACCTCATTACGAGGAACGTACCTCATTTGGGGTCTTAAAAAGTTCATGTTCCTCGAAATTCCTTAAAGTTCCACATTGAAAGAATCTGTCACACATTCAGTGTTAGGAATTCTGTCACACATTCAGTGTTAGGAATTTTTTTAAGTGAAATCCATGGTAAATTGAAATTAATCATTTTAATTCATTAAATGATCTTCTTTAGAAGTAAAACCAGCATATTTTAACCATCCTATGACCTTCCTAGTTGAAGTTGTTAGTAAGCCATTTAGTATGTGTTCCACATTTTTCCCAGTTGTTCCACATTATGAAGGCGAGTGTTCTTCATTTTTGCGATGGAAGGTTGAGAGCTATGGTAACATCTTTTTTCAGAGATTCCAACAAGGAAAACTATAAATGTTATGCCAGGTGCTGCTTGAAAATGTAACTTACATTCTGTCCTTGGAATGTGGAGCAAAATAAGTCAAATCTAATTTAGAGAAATTAAAAGCTTAGATAATAAAACATGACAATGCAGCATGGCTTATTAGGGTTCATTCCCAAATTTTCTCCTTAAATGGGTTGCTTAACTTAATTATTTGCCTTTATCGAAACACTAAAAATTTCCTTGCGATTTAAATATATTTTTCAACCATGTCACTTAAAAAAAAAGTTAAGAATGAAAATGTCTGCATTTTTAATACCCTTTTTCTCACCTTACTATCAGTCTGAAAGTCATCTCAGTGCCCCATGTCCTTCACTAGGTCTACCGGCACTCCACTTCACCCCCAGGAACAATGCCCAAATTTGAGCTGGGGCCAAAGAAGACCCTAAGGACATCCAGGGTGGTTACTATCCATCATCTAGCCAGGGAGTTTTTACATTATGATCTACACTCTTTCTTACCCCCTCACTTGCAGTTCCTGTGGTAAAGTCTGGGGTGGGTGTACAATGGAGTGCGTGACATTTCTCCTCGTTTCCATGGCAGCTCAGCCATGCCCCACCCTATTTTCTCTCTATGGATATGCCCTCTAGTAACCACATACCTAGCCTGCAACAGGGATTTATTTATTTATTTATTTATTTTGCATTTGTTGACCGGGCTAGTCTAACTGGAATAAAAATCCATGTTCAGTAGAGGCCCGGGGAGAAAAGCTCCAACACAGACAATTTTATACAGTAAAAAATAATCACAAGTTCAAAGAAGTATAACAGTAGTAAAATAGCTCTAAACAGTTACAGCCATACACAGACACAATATATAACTGTAATAATTATCACAAATTCAAAGAATTATAACGGTAGTTAAAAAGGGTCAACAGATTACAGACCTGCAGATTAGGTACAGTTGTCATTACAAGCATACCTAGCGCATGATGAGGTGATATGCAATGCAATACATATAAAAACAAAATAGTTGTTTTCAATTGCAAGCAGGATAAAAAAGTATAAACAGTTGATTAATTATACAGATGTATCATATGATACAGTGAAATAAAGATATATAGGAAGCAGCAAGAGGATGTAAGTAGGTAGAATATACTCTTGTTAGGAGCAGAGAAGACATAGGAAATAGAAGAGAAGACAGTTAGTCAGGGTTAGTACAAGGGCAGAGCCAGTGAGTGCGAGAAATTGTTTTATTTTCAGTTTAAAGAGTCTTATGGAGGACAGAGATAGGAGTTCAGAGGGAAGCCTGTTCCAGTGTTTGCCTACAGAGTTAGAGAACAGTGAATCTCCAGCTGAGTTGTTGGATTTGTTGATAGTAATAAGTGGCTTATTAGAGGAGCGTAGGTTCTTAAGATTGTTGTAGGGGGTAATGAGAGTAGTCAGTACAGGTGTATAGGTGGGTAGTACAAGCTCTTATGGATAATAGTGAGTTGTTGAGATAGTATCTGGTTATGAAACTCTAGCCATCCTAGTTGTTTTAGGTTGTTGCAGTGATGTGTTCTAAAAGGAGATCCTGTGGCAAATCTAGCAATGCTGTGATAGGTAGTAGCAAGTTTGTTTAGGTTGTTTTTTGAGAGACTGGTGTATATGGGTGAAGCATAGAGTAAGGTAGTGATTAAATGAGTTCTAGCTATAGCGATTTTGGTTGAAGGAGTAAGGAAGAGTTTGATTCTGTAAAGGGATCCCAGTTTATTATTTACTGTTTTTATAGTGATGTTAGTATGAGTGTCGAAGTTTAGATTATCTATGGTTATTCCAAGAAGTTTGGTGGTTGTGTCAGGAGATATGCGAGTCCCATTGTTGGATGTAAGAGTGAAGTGAAGAGTGGCAGACCTACGAGTAGGAGTAAAAAGTAGGAGTTTAGTTTTTTTAGGGTTAAGTAGAAGGCAACAGTTTAAAAACCATTGTTCAACTGTATTAAATGCATTTTGTGTAAGGGATTGTAGCTCGGTAGGAGTATTAGCTGAGCAAATAATGGTGGAGTCGTCTGCATACTGAATGCATGATGCATGTGGAATTGCTAGGTGGAGGTCATTAATGAAAATGGAAAATAACAATGGGCCTAAAATGGAGCCCTGGGGGACACCAAGGGAAATGGGGAGGTGAGAAGATAGGTTGCTTTCCCATAGTACTGCTTGTTGTCTATTCTCTAAGTAGGATTTGAACCGTTGTAATGCTAAAGTATCAAGAGAAAGAGATTTAAGTATTTCAATAAGGAGCTGGTGGTTAACCATATCAAAAGCCTTAGATAAATCAATGAAGACAGAAGAGGAAAGGGTATTGTTATTACAGTTAGAATTTATACAGTCTGTTAAGGAGAGTAGGGCTGTGATGGTGCTGTGGTTAGGTCTAAATCCATGTTGACAGTTGGCAAGTAAGTTATTATCAATTAGATGAGTGAGTAGTTGCTTATGGACACATTTTTCCATTATTTTTGCCAGTGGAGAGAGTAAGGCTATTGGTCTATAGTTTGAAATGTCAATGGAGTTACCACCTTTATGAAGGGGGATGATGTGTGACATTTTCCAGATAGATGGGATATTTCCTTTGGTTATAGTTCTGTTTATAAGTATGGAAATGGGGAGGGCTATGGCTTTGGCACCTTTTTGCAGGTATTCAGCAGGTAGATGGTCAGCAGAGGGGGTAGTAGGTTTCAGTTTTTCTAGAAGAGAGCAAATGAAGGATGTAGGTACAGGTTTTAGCTGAAATAATGGAATTGGGTAAGTTGGAGAGGTGGTTAGATTAGGGGAAGTTGGAGATAATTGCTTAGCTAGTGTTTGAATGGTATCTGTAAAGAAAGAATTAAAGGCATTGGCAGTTTGTGTTGGATTATTTTGATTGGAGCCTTGTGGGATAGGTGTAATAGTTTGACCTGGGTGTAGGAGTTTGTTGATGCTGGACCAAAATTTTTGTGGATTCCTTTGGTTAGTTTGTTGTAGTTGGATATAAAATTTTTTTTATCTAGCAGGATAGCTTTTTTAGTAGTATTTCTAAGTTGTTTAAAGGTTTGGTGGTCTGTTGAATTCCTGGTAGTGTGCCATTTTGACCAAGATTTGTTTCTGAGGAGAATTTTCTGTCTAGTTGCTTTGGTGAGCCATGGGGCAGGTTTAGTGTTACTTCTAATAGAGCGTACAGGGGCATGTTGGTCAAGGATGGATAAGAATGTGGAATTAAAGTAGTCAACTGCTTTATCTAGGGGGAGTGTTTTTAGTGGTGACCAATCGCAGTGTTTGAGTACTAGCTGGAAAAGTTCAGGGTTGAAGAATTTTTTAGTCCAGATTGTACGATA
Source organism: Protopterus annectens (assembly GCF_019279795.1). Lineage (NCBI taxonomy): Eukaryota > Metazoa > Chordata > Ceratodontiformes > Protopteridae > Protopterus > Protopterus annectens. Next base: position 1,117,632,261 of record NC_056731.1, on the reverse strand, counting down.
AGTAGTAGGGTTAGGTATGTTAGTTTTGTGTCTGATGATATAAGTGAGTGAGTGATCACTGAGATCATCAGGGAGGGTTCCTGCTTTGTATGTGAGATGTGGAGAGTTTGTAAGAATCCAATCTAATGTACTTTCTTTGTTGTTGGTTTTATTAATTCTTGAAGGGGAGGTAATAACTTGTGAGAAGCCATAAAGATTAATGTGGGTGGTGGGATGAGGGGTACTGTAGGACTTCCAATTGATGTTAAAGTCCCCAAGTACTAAAGTTTCTTGTGGAAGATTGATAGATATCCAGTTAAGAATGCTTTCAAGGGTATTAATGTTATTACCAGGGGGAAGATAAATACAAGCGATGTTAATGGATTGTGGTCATTGATTTTGTATCTTGAGATGTTTAATACTGCTAAATGTTCAAATAAACATTTTCACATTTTGTAAATATTTCAGTAAAGAAATACTCAAGAGATGGATTTCTTTTTCACATATTAAAGCTCATGTCTGGTTAAAAGTGTTTTGAAAATATATATCTACGTTCTGGTTTCCAAGATATGACAATTTGTGAAACTTTAGAGACAAATGTTAATGTGAATTTGTGTATATTGCTATAGTACTGATGCAAATAAACACAGTGAATGTGCTATTACTATAAAGATGACTTTTTATACCATTGCCATTTGTACTATTTTAATAGCTTTTCTTGTTCACAAAGTATTTACATTTCTTTGTTTTAAGCTTTTAGTTTGATCTTTTTTTCAGAAAATGTCTTAGAATTTGAAGATATATGGAGGTGTGACATTCCACAGCAGAGAGGCACTAATGAGCTAATCACGGAATGAATATGTAGTTAACTGGTGTCCTAATGACTGCTACTGTGCTGCAATGAACAGCTTTTTTCTGATAGCTTGGGGATACACAAATGCAACACTTTGGTTTAGCACAAAGGCTGGTATGCATTCCAGTACTTTTCAAAAAGACTTGCTGCTGCTGATAAGCAGTGCAGAAAATAACTGAAGTTATAACCATACAGCAATTCATGTGTTAGTAAGGCTGCATAGTAATAAACCCATCAAAGGTGCAAACACAAAGTACAGTTGTGTACACTTACCAGAAATGTAGATGTTCAAGTGTATTCACTGTTGCAGTCATCACACTTGGGTTATCCTGCCAGGGGTAGCCCTCAGTTGGCCCGAATACAAGAGGCCTAGTATTTCTGCGTTGGTTGCTATCACTTCAGGACTGACGTCAGGTCGTTAGTGGTATAAAAACAGGCAGCAGACACCATTACATCAGTTTTTCTTGGCCCAAATGTCAGGAGCCCCCAAATAGGGAGCTAAGTTATGGTGGAAAAACACCACTAATAAAAAGTAAATACCAATAGCCCTGTAAAGAGTGATGAAGAGGAGAGAGAGAGAGAGAGAGAGAGAGAGACAAGGGGGCTGGAGGGTGGGAAATCAGGACTGCAACAGTGAATAAACTCGAACATCTGCATTTATGGTAAGTGTACACAACTGTACTATGTTCTTCGTGTTTCACTGTTGAGTCATCACGCTTGGGTTGATTCCCAAAGCTGAAGAATGGGTGGAGGCAGTCAAGAAGAGTTGAGGCTGACTAGTATGCCCCGCAGTACTGCGGTTGCAAAGCCCACCCTAGATTTGGAGAATATAGGCAGGTGGTAATGCTTGGTGGAGGTATGAAGAGAACTCCAAGTTGCAGCTTCTAGAATGTCTCTGGTAGGGACTCCTCTCAGAAAGGCTGTAGAGGTAGAGGTTGAGGTTGCCCTAGTGGAATGTGTTCTGACCCCCCTGAGGGGGTGGTTTCCCATGGTGTTTGTAACAAAAATGGATACATTGTGCTATCCATTTGGAGATGGTTTGCTTTGTTATGGCCTTGCCCTCTGCCCCTGGTGCAAAGCTGACTAGTAACTGGTCAGATTTCCTAAAGGGCTTAGTCCTATCAAGGTAGAATCTGAGCTGTCTATGCACATCTAAAGAATGCAGGATCCTTTCCCCCTTATTTTGAGGATTAGGGAAAAAGGTGGGCAAATGGATAGATTGGTTGAGAGCCACAATGGTCACCACTTTAGGCATGAAAGTTGGGTTAGTTCTGAGGGAGACCCTGTCAACATGAAAATAATGAAGGGTTCCACAGCCATAAGTGCTTGTAGCTCCGACACTCATCTGGCTGAAGTGATGGCCAGAAGCAAGGCTGTTTTCCAAGAGAGAAACCTTAACTCTGCTGATGCTGCAGGCTCAAAGAGGGTTAAGTGTGAGCCTTTCCAACACAAAGTTAAGGTCCAAAGCAGGGATAGGGGTTCTTCTTGATGGCCTTAAGTTGTTAGCCCCTCTCAGGAACTGAGAGATGAGAGGGTGTGAGAAGAGAGACAGCTCAGTGCTGTAATGAGCAGAGATGGCAGAGGCATGGATCTTAATGGAAGAGAAGGATAGGCCCCTGTGGAGTAGGTCTGCTAGGTAATCCAGGATGACAGGTAAGGAGGGCTGTGCTGATTCCACTCCTTTAGTCTGGATCCAGGAACAATACCTTTTCCACTTGTCAGCACAGGATTTTCTAGTACTGGGTCATCTGGCTTCATGTATGACATCCAGTAATTGCTTGCTTAGGCTGGCCACTGAAGAAGTAGTCAAGGAATAAGCTAGGCTGCAAGGTTCAGGGTCGGCAATTGAGGATGTAAGAACTGTCCCTCCTGCTGAGTCAGGAGAGTTGGGATCTGGGGGAGGTGCCATGGAGGCAACGGTGACAGACTGCGCAGTAGTGGGAAACCAGTGCTGGCAAGGCCAGTCTGGGGCAATCAGGATTGCACTTGGTCTTTCCTCCCTTATCTTGAGTAATACTCTTGTAAGAAGAGGTAGAGATGGAAAAGCAGAGATTGAGAGGTTTGCCCACTGGAAGGATAGGGCATCCACTTTCCAGGCCTTGCTGTGAGGTTCCCTGGTGCAGAATTTACTGAGCTGGTGGTTGTAGGTGGAGGCAAATAGGTCCACCTTCGGGGTACCCCATTCCTTGGTCACAAGGCTGAAGGTGTTGTGGTTTAATTGCCACTTGCATGGGTCTAGGAGATTTCTGCTTAAGATGTCTGCCAGAGCTTTGTTTGCCTGGCAGGAATTGAGCTTGCAGGTGAATATGCATGGCTGAGGCTGTGTTCCAGAGGGTCATGGCTAGCCTGCAGTGTGGGTAAGAGTGGATTACCCCCTGCTTGTTGATGTACCACATCACTGTGGTGTTGTCGGTTTTGATTAGTAGAGGTCCTGGACAGAGTAGGGATCTGAAAGCTGTCAGAGCATGCTGAACAGCTAGCATCTCCTTTTGGTTGATGTGCAGATGAATTGGATTTGGGCTCCAGTGGCCCTGAATGTACCTGCCATCCAGATGTGCACCCCAGGCATAGTCTGATGTGTCTATGCTTAGGGTCTGGGTAGAGTGAGGTTGTGTACAGGGAAGCCCCTTGTTGTGGTTGCATGTTGCTGCCCACCAAACTAACTTTTTCCTTAGACAAGGTATCATAGGTATGATAGTTTCCAGGTCCTGAGAATGTTGGCACCAAAGACTTTTTAAGTACCACTGAAGTTTCCTCATATGCAGTCTGGCATATGGAATTAGTAGAATGCAGAAGGCCATGAACCCTAGAGCTTGCAGGATATTTTCCTTGTGGATAACTGGGTTCTGGTGGCCATTTGAGAGAAGTAGCCTGTCAGGTTTGTTTTTCTGGAGTAAGTAATGCCATCTGGGATCCTGTGCCCAAGCTTGCTCCTATGAATACAATTGTTTGACTAGAGACTAGTTTTTGGCGTTTTTTTGTTGATAGTGTACCCCAGGGAGGTTAGGAGGTCCTTTACAAATGTCAGGTGCTGCAACAGCTATTCCTGACTGTCTGTCTGAACCAGGCAATCGTACAAGTAGGGGTAAATTTGAATATTTCTCTGTCTGCAGTAGGCAATGGCTGGAGCCAGTCATTTTGTGAAAAATCTGGGAGCAGTGGATAAGCCAAAGGGAAGTGCAGAGAACTGATAATGCATAGGTCCTGCCCTGAAACGTAGATATATTTCCTGCAGGATTCCCTGATTGGGATGTGCAGATAGGCCTACTTTAGATCTAGGGTGGCTAACCAGGCATCTTTGGACAAAATAGGGAGAAGCTGCTGTAGGGTGAGCATTTTGAATTTTGGTACCACCAGGAAGGTGTTTAGAATGGATAGATCTAAGATTGGTCGCCAAGTGCCCTTTTTTCTGGCTACCAGGAAAAGTCTGGAATAAAAAGCTTGGCCTATCTGTTCTGCAGGAACAGGCTGAATTGCCCTTATGGACAGCAGGGATTGAACTTGGTTTTGTGCCTCTGCCCACTGGTTTGGAGGAAGGTCTGGGAACCCTTTTGGGGTTGGCAACGTATGGAAATAAAATTTGTACACCTGGGATACTATGTTGAGGACCCATCGATTGTTGGTGATGGAGGTCCAGTTTTTAGCATGGTGGGCAAGTTTTCCTCCTAGGGGCACGAGAAATTGGGCGGAGGTGAGGAGAGGAGCTGAGAAGTCATTGTGAATTCTTTCCCAAAGGGGGTGGCTTAACACTCCCTGTTTTAGAAGTGGAGGTACTCCATTGCTTAGATCTCGGCATACCCTGAGACTGAAGTCGGGGGGGGTTGTTTCCCCTAGGTCTAGTTTGAGGTGGTCTTGGGGGGGGCTGGAAAGGACCAATATTTTGAGGGGCAATGCCCACTGAATCTTGGTGGCTGCACTTGCAAAAAATCTTTGACTGTCTGCATAGACTTAGCTTTTTCTTCTATCTTTTTTAAAACCTCTTCTGCTTTGGTACCAAACAGATTGTCCTTGTTCAGAGGTGCGTCCAATAATTTTGATTTGACATGACCTGGCAAGGCCTGCTCCTTAAGCCAGGCATGCCTTCTATGCACAGAACCTGTGATTGCTGCCCTGCAAGATGCTTCTAGGGCATCAAACCCACATTGCAGGGTATGCTTGCTGACTTGGCTTGCAGAGTGCATGAGCTCCTGCAATTCTTTATTTTCTGCACAGTCAGGGAAGGTAGATATTAAGTTCCATAGAGTGTTGCTGGTATTTCAGCATGTGGAACTGACATTTTAATGCCCTAATGGCAAGAGTTGCAAAGGTGTATACTTTTTTACCCCATCTGTCTAAAACTCGGGAATCCCTGTCTGAGGGGGGTGAGATTCTTAGCTGTAGTCGCTTTTATTCCTTTAGGTCCTTGGGAGATGACTTCTGGGTCAGCAGTAGGATTTTTGAAAATAAACTTGTGAGAGTCAGGGACTCTGTAGTACCTATCAGGTTTCCTGGGAGCAGGGGGTAAAGTAACAGGAGTTAGACTGGATTCCATAAAGACATCATCCATAATATCCAGAACAGGAAGGATAGCTAAGGATCTGTGCTGTGGTAAGTCTAAAAATTCTCCGAGTCTCTTTTTGGACTGAGGATAATCCTGTCATTCCCAATGGAAATGCTCTCCAACATATGCAGGGTTTCACCAAAAGAAAAATCCTCTGGAGGAGAGGCAGAAGGAATGGATTCCACTGCATCTGAATCCTCATGGGCAGATAAGGGCATGTCTTCATAATCAGAAACCTCAGTCTCATTGGACTCTTGGTCAGATAAAGCTGCTGGAGACCAGTCACTTTTTCTTTTAGCAGGGGAAGGCTGGCTTCCCCTAATCAGCATGATCAGGTGTTCCACCATTTTACGCATCTGTGATTGCAGCAAGGAAGGAGGCACTTGAGTTTGGGTCATCGTTTATTTAGGCATAGTTCGTACTCTTGGCCTTAGAAACCCAGTAGTTTTAGAAAGAACCAAAGATGTAAATTAAGTAGTCGGTTTGTGTCGAATATTGGTAGTGCGAAGAACTTCCTCAGAAGCCGGTGCCTGCACAGCGACTCCAGACCCATTCAAGATAGTGACATCTGCAGGTTCCGTAGTCAAAGAACAGTCTCGGTAGCGGCATGTGAATCCATCGAAGCGGGCATCAGGGGCTGCAAAAACACCTCACTGAGTACCGGCAAACTGGCGACTAGCTTAACAAAAGCATCGTCGATAGTTTTGGACCTGTGCGGTCTTGTCTCTGTCTTTATCCTTATGTTTTTTCAGTTGCTTGGTAGTCGAATAGCTTACTGAAGCCATTTTGGAATAGAGAACGAAAGTATTCGGCTACAATAAGGATCAGACAACGAATAATTTGGGCGTTGAACAAAGCACAAATCCGGCAGCAAGGTATGCCGTGGTCTGGGCCTAAACAGGTGATGCAGTATGAATGGAAATCTCTGTGTGGTATTTGCTTTCCACAGGTGAGACACTTGTTAACTTTTTCTGACATCGGTTACAGCAAGAAAAAGGGATACCCAACGGGGTACTTAGCTTTAGAAGACTTCATGAAGATTCAATTTCGGAAACGAAAACTCAGGTAGCAGCTGACCGGCACTCGTGCGAACTGCTTCTGCTTCGGGCTCCTCGCCAAGAAAGACTGATGTAATGGTGTCGGCTGCCTGTTTTTATACCACTGACAACCTGATGTCAGTCCTGAAGCGACAGGAACCGACGCATAAATACTAAGCCTCTGGTATTCTGGCCAAATGAAAGCTACCCCTGGCAGGATAACCCAAGTGTGATGACTGCAACAGTGAAACACAAAGAACATTTGCTTTCTACTTAGTCACAGTAATAAACCTGTTGTGCTTCATGCTGTGGCTCTTTTTCAGAGTTTCAGTAATTCATTATCAACTTTTTTTTTTAACTTTTGTTATTAATACAACAAAACATTTTTGCTACAAAAAAAAAACATGCTGCTTTTTCAAGAACTTTTTTGTTACTAAAGCAATATGCTGCTTTTATCACTTCTCTTAAGATGTGGTCAAGCATTTTTGATTATTAAAAACAAAAACTGCAAAGCAATAACGCCTCAGATAAGGTGAAGTAAATCTGTTTCTAATGTTCAGTAGCAGTTCTGATAGCACTTATGAAAGCACTGTAATCTTATTTTATGTTTTTAACACCTGTGAAAACACTGTGAATCTTTATCATCATCATCATTATTACTAGTTTAATGTTTAATTTTTATTCTGTTAAAAATAACGTAAAACATAATATTTTAGGGAGGTTCAGGTAAAGGCAACAAAATCAGTAAACATTTTTCAAGGAAAACTAACTGTGGAACATGACTCAACATTCCTTCCTCGTTGGTGACCACCAAACTTTGAAGTGTAGATGTTTTTCAGTGGCAGCAACCATATGCTTTCATGTTCAGAACTCATGAAAATACATATATTACTCCATGCTGAATTAAAACCTCTGTCTGCCAATACATGAACAGTACCACAAAGTAGGATCATAAATACTACTTTATATGCAGTGATAGTCAGCTCACAATATTTGCAAACCATTACAGAAGAGTTTGCCTGATTGAGACACCACAATATAAATAAAAAGCTCTTCTTCTTCTGAAGTTGTTTCTGCTCACCTTTATTAGCTATATTGCTTTGTGGCTTTATAGAAATTGTTGCCTATTACCTTCAATGACCATTTGTTGGTGTGGTTATAGAAAACATGAGCAAACAGTAAAGCTAACAAATAAATAAATACTGTAATCTTCACTCTTTGCAAACTCACTTGGAGCCTTAACATGAGAACTCTAACTGGGAAAGAAATTAACTGTAAAAGAACGGTGCTTCACATCATAATAAAAATACTTCTAATATTCAAAGCACTTAATATGAAAACTGTTGTTTTGGTCATCATCAACCCCCAACCCTTTTTATCTCATTTTCTACATGGGGTCAGGGTGTTGTGTCACTTGTTGCCTTCTCTTTCTGTTCATTTCCACTCTCCTACTTTCTTCGACACTCATGACTAACGCAGGTCCTCTCCCACAAAATCCATCCACCTTTTTTTTGCTGGATGCCCCTGTCTGGTGTTGACTTCTTGTCTATTCCAAATCTTCACCTGATTGTCTTATGATTTCCTGCACATGTGGTCGAACCACCATAATCTGTTCTCTCTGACTTTTTTTGTAATTATTTCTACTTTGGCTTCTGCTCTTATGTCCTCGTTTCTTCATCTGCCCCATACTGTACATCATACCACCAACTTCAGGTACTTCATCTCCATCACCTCCAGCTTCCTCAATTGCCTGCCCAGGTTTCTGTACCACAGAGTAGTACTGGTCACACCAATGTATTGTACACCTTACTTTTCAGCTTCTTCAGCATTCTTCCATTATATACTACACCTGACACTCTCCCAGTTGGCTGCAGCCCCTCTGATTCTAGCTTTGACCTCCTCATTTAAATTTCTGTTCTACTCAACCACTTCTCCTAGATGCCTGAAGCTGTTAACCTATTCCACTGTTTTTCTTTCTGTCTCAATTCTCAGCATCTTCGGATTTGATCCATTTGCTGCCATTACAACCATCTTATATGTACTCAGTTTTATTCCATGTGCCTTCAGTTTTGCATTCCATTCTCTTACCATTTACTTAAGTTCTTGCTCAGGCTCTGCCTGTAATGTAACATCGTCCAGATACAGTAACTTTACTGACCTGTCCCCGCTGACCTGTTTGCTAATGTAGTCCATTACCAATATCAACAGCAGTAGGTCCAGACCTGAACCTTGATGCACACACACCCACTCCCTCTAGGAACTCCTCTGCAAGACTGAACACCTGTTCGTATTTAAATCATTGGGTCCTTGTACATAGCTTGCATTAATTCTATCAATGTTTCTGGGATGCTGAACCACCACAGAACTGCCCAAACCAGCATTCTTGGGGCCTTGTCATACACTTTCTCCAAGTCTAGGAATGCCCATTTAGACTCTTTCATCATTTCTAGTTACTTCTCAAGTATCTGTCTCAGTGCAAACATCAGATTGGTTGTGCTGTATCCTGATCTGAATCTTAACTGCTCGTTTTCCATCTTATTTTTTACTACTCTGTGTATTCATTTATTACTCACCCTGTTCAGAACGTTCAGTGTGACAGGAGTTTGATAACTCTGTACTGCTCACAGTTGTGAATGCCCCCTTTGTTCTTGAACAATGGCACTAGTATGCCTATCCTCAATCATCTGGGATAGGTCTCTCAATCTCCATACTGCTATGAGTATCCTCAGGAGCCATTTCACCCCTAGCTCACCCAACATCTTTATCACACCTGCTGTGACCTCATCTGAGCCTGCTGCTTTCCCTGACTTAATTTCAGTAGAGATGGTCTTATTTTGTCTGGGGTGGGATCCTCTTCTTCTCTCACTGTAGGCTATGTCTGAGGCAGTACAGCCTTTGTGGGGTTTTCTTCAGTCAGAAAATGTAGGTACTTCTTCCAACTGCCTTTGATGTCTTGTGGACTGGTAAGCAGGTTGTTGTTGGTATCTCTTATGAAGGGTACCATGTTCTTTATCTTTTTGTCTTTGCCTATCAACCTGATGGAGTTTCTTTGAGTCATCTACTGAGCCACTTTCCAGAAGTTGGAGGAGTACCTCTAATGCCTTGTTCTTTGCTACTGAAACCAAACGGTATTCCTTCCGAGCCTGGTCTGTCTTCTCCAACTCCCACTTTTTCCTCCTACTCCTTTTTTTTCTTTTGATGACTTCTTAGACTTCTGTATTGCACTGTTCCATTGTTTTGATAGACTGCACAAAAAGATTCCATTTGAAAGTGTGTACACCATTTAACCTCTAAGACTGTAAATACACCCTGGACAGTATTATCTGTATAATTCAGTCACTTGGTCACCTAATACATGAGGTATGCAGTTAAGTATTTATGGGCACAGGTTACTGTGGAATACCCTGGTCAGAATATCTCAATTTACAACCCATTTAGTTATTTCAAGCAAATTATGTAGCTTTCTTTGATTTTTTTTTTAACTCTCCTAGGGCAGTCTTACATGTTTGCTAGCTACTACCCAGGCTTCCTTCTCTGCTTCCAGATAATGTAACTTGAGCTGGGGACACAGGACTGATGTTATTTTACAGACAACTAGAAAGTGTTCGCTTAGGTGCATCATGCTGTAGTTCCATACCTATTTAAGCAGCTATCTCCCCAAGCCTGTAATTTGGCACCTCTGGCATACTAAATCTGCATACATGCAGACTTATTCTCTACTTGCAGTCACTGTTCAAGAGTTCCCTGTACTTTCCAAATACTGCAACCTTTTTCGTGGAAAAAAAGTATGAAACAAAACAGAAGGATCCCTGGATCGGTCAGTATGGCTAAAAAAGAAGTTATGTACTCACCATAACATTCTATCTGTGTTGTGCATTTTCATTCAGCCTCAACGTATGGGACTCGGATCTAACTCAGCCATTACTACAGCTCATGGAAGCCTACAAACTCTTGAGCTCTTCCCTACCCACAGTGCTCTGGTCCCCTCTCACCTCAGACAATACATATAAGCTTGAAAGAAGAAGCAGAAACAAAGTACTATGCAAGATGCCATCACTGAAGTTGAAATCCACAGGAGTAAGGGATGTTGACTGTGTCCTCATAAATATGTTTCTTGTCAGAGGGAATTTGAACCCAAAAAAGCTGGGGGTTGGAGGGTGGGGAGATGAGGCTGAATAAAAATAGATAACACAGATGGAACATTAAGGTGAGTATGTAACTTCTTTATCTGATGTTCTCAATTTTCATTCATCCTCAAAGTATGGGACAGAGTCCCCAGCTACATGAGCCCTGGATGGACCCGAAGGAAGGATGTTCCTGCGAACGGCCAAGCCAAATGTCATTCCTTCCCTTGAGACGAGATCTAATTTGTAGTGGTTGATAAAGGTATGTGAATTTGACCAGGCAGCAGATGCACAAATATTATCCATGGAAGTTCTAAACTGAAAAACTGTAGAAGTTGCCCCAGATTTGGTAGAATGAGCTCTTACAGGTTTGTGGAGGGGCACATTCAATTCTGCATACACCAAAGAAAAACATTCCATTATCCATCTGGCTATAGTTACTTTCTTGACAGGTTGCCCCAACCTATGGTGCACAAAGGAAATGAAAGATCGTCTGATTTCTGAAATCCTTTGTATGATGCAAATAATAATGTAACTGTCTATGGAAAGCCAATGAATGCAACAAGAATTCTCCTTGGTTACTGACATTTGGAAAGAATACTGGAAGATGAATGGCCTGATTAGTACTGGATTCTGACACCACCTTCGGTAGAAAGGAAGCATTGGTTCATAAGGTATCCCTATCCTTGTGAAAGACCAAGTAAGGGGGTTCGGAGGATAAAGTGTGAAGTTCTGATATTCTCCTGGCCAAGATTATAACAACCAGAAACGCTGACTTCCACGATAGGAATTTTAAAAATCACATTTGGCTGCAGGCTCAAAGGGAGAATGAATCAGGGTCTGCAGTGCTAGACTTAAATCCCATGGGGTACAGGGTCCTTAAAGGGAGGTCTGAGCAAAAAAGTATTTCTGAACATAGCAAAGAATTGTGTATTCCCACATGGAAATTTGAAATTGCTGCAAGCTGAAGTTTAATAGTAGCTGTGCTCCTTTACTAAATAATTCCACCAGAAATTCAAGGACTGTCTATGTAGGAGCTGTAAAGGGTTCTATGTGGTTTTGCTCTGTCCAATAAACAAATCTTTTCCACTTACCTTTGTACAAGTTCCTAGTAGAAGGTTTATCGGATAAGATAATAGAACGGACTGGGGAAGAAAGCATAGGTTGACTGGCCATCAACAGAATTGGAGAAACCATATGGTCACAGTCTGACGTTGTGAAGATCTGGGTGAATCAGTCCTGCAGGATGGGACAAAAGGTCTGGAGTTGGATCCAGAATCCAAGGTAGAGATAGTAAGTAAGGCCAAAGAATGGGGAACCACACTTGTTGACACCAGTAAGGTGCAATGAGGATTACTCTGCTCTTCAATCTGGCTGTCTTCTTTAAGAATCTGGGGATCAAGGGAGTTGGGGGATAGGCATATAACAGATGGGGGGCAATCGTGGAGAAGAGCTTCGACGACTCCCCCACCATGGGATTAGGGCAAAGAAGCTCCTGCATTTGTTGTTTAGGGGAGATGCAAAAAAGATCACAGCAAGGCTGACCCCACTGATGAAAAATCATTTTGCCACTTTGTGGCTGAGGGACCACTCATAAGGTAATAGACTGGACCTGCTGAGTTTGTCTCCTATCAAACTGGACAAGGTCTTCCAGTCTTTTTCACACCAGGAGAGTATTTCCTTTACAGTGGGTCTGTAAAGTGAAGCTCCATCAAAGAGACCGTTGATGAAGAATGACAAAGTCGTGCAGGCACATCCAGGCTTGTCTCTTCATGGATAAGCCTGAACCTGCCACCTATCGGGCACCTTCCATTGTACTGGTGATAAGCCTTATGGATATGATCACAACCGATTGTAAGGTAGTCCACTGAGGGGCCAAAGAAATCTGGGCATCCCCCAAAGTGATCCTTGCCAATGTGCTGGAAAGTTCCTTAAGTAAGTCCTTTGCAGTCTCGGTGGGCTAGATAATTCAGTGAACATACCCCAAATGTTGCTGAAGTGTATACACACTTCCCCACAGTCTGTCCATCACCCTAAACTCTCTGGCAAGGGAATGAACTCTCTTCAGCCATTTCCTTTTTAATGGCCAAGCGCTACAACCATGGCATCAACCGGTATGGCCTTACCCCAATACTGCCGTTCTACTGGAGGTGCCATAATCTTATCTGATCTCTTGGGAATGGGTTTGGTCAAGTCAGGTTCCTTCCATGCCTTCTACCAAATTAAATCCACCAATTTGTTGGGAGTCAGGACTACCCAGGAGGTAGATAGGCCAGTCCCAAAAGCTTCCAGATATACATACTCCTCAGGAGATGGGTTGTGGACAAATCAACCACCCTTTTGTTTCAGACGCTCGAGGATGTCTGCAAAGGAGATGTCTTTGGGTGATGATTTGGAAGAGCCTTCTTTATCAAAGTCAGTTATCCGTGGTGAGGGACTCTTCGTGTGAGTCCAGGTGTTTCCTCTTACACTGCCTCTTCTAAGGGACTTGCACAATAGGGTGATCTTGAGAAGTATCGGAAGAGCTAGGGATCCCAATTTGGTTAAACTGGAAGCTCTGAGCCAGCTGGGCCAGCTGTCCCCTAGGCATAGAATGGTGAGGATCAAGTGACAAGGTAAGTTGGGTGGTCAGGGGTGGACCCGGGGGGGGGGCATCTGATCTGTAGACACAGAAAAGACCCTCTTCACCACCTCAAACGCTGACCTCTCCGGGGAAGTGGAGACCAACAGAGCAAAGGGAGAAAGTCCCTAGTTTGCCAGCTCCTCCCTCCCCACAGGTTGTCTTGCCTGAGGAGGAAGCCGCAACAAGCACCAAAGCTCCGACAGGAACAAAAAACTCTGAGTCAATCTAATCCCACCAGATCCGACATGAAAGTCATGGCTCCAAGAACCACCTGGATCCGAACACAATGGAGCTGATGACTTCTGAGTTATTGTTGGATTCGAAGACACAAGTCTTCTCGGCTCTGACACTGACGGGCCCACAGCACCCAGATCCGAGAACTCTGAAACCTCAGGTCGAGTCATAGGAGGAGCAGATGTTGGAGGGTGTCCTTTATCCCGTGGGGTCGGAACCATAAGGGTACCCTTCTGAAGTTGAAGTTGCTCCGTGACTAGTTTCCTCACCATCCTAGCAACATCTGCCTTAGTAAGACTATTAGTAGAGTGAGAAGACACAACTGATGCAGGCCTAGAGTGTCTCCCTAGAAAGGGAGAGAGCACCCTAGATGGGACTGGGTCTAATCAAGTACGCAGTCAGAGGAAGGAGCTTCGGATCAGAGGTCTTATGATCCAAAGCGGTCTTCCTCTTTGGGTCTGGCAACACAACTTTTGTCAGATCCAATGGCTTGGATGCAATTGGAGATATCGGATCCAACCTCAGCACCTTCTTTTTCGGCTCTGACAAAGAAGGCGCTTCAATCGATCTGGGCCACTGTGAATGTTCTGTATGCGTAGAAGGTGATGGTTGACCTCCAGTGGTCGCCAGTGAAAAGATGATGGCAACAGCTCTTTCAAGATAAGCTTATTCTTGCGTTCTTTGAAGGACCGAGGATTAAAGGCCTCACAGATGTCATACTGCTGGTTGAGGTGATTCGGTCCCAGGCAGGAAATGCACAAGGAAAGCAGATATGAAAAGGGCATTTTGTGCCCACATTACCTGCACTTCTTAAATCCTTTTTCTGACATTTCCAAGAAGTAGAAGGTATTCCACATGAAGAATACAACTCACACACATGCACCAAAATGCAAAATAACTAGCACAGAAAATAAAAGAATACAGGTAATTTTAGATTTTTTTTTTTTTTTAGGAAGAAAGGGGAAGGAAACAGTACCAACAATGGCAATACAGAAGACCAAAAAGGACCAAAAGGGAATATCTATTTAAAAGAAGAAAGAGGGTAGGGAAAAGTACCAACGATGGTAACTAAGGGGATCCAAAAAAGGTCATAGGAGAATAATGGGAGAGTTTGCACTGAAAAGAGTAGTAGAAATAGCAGAAAGAAAAAAGGTTTAATCTAACAAAAACATTTATCACCCAAAAACGCTTGCGAGCTATCAGCAACCACATCTGTTTGTGAAAATGGAAAATGAGATCTGAAGTAAGAAGGGACCAGAGCATTGTGGATATGAAAGAGCTTGAGAGTTTGTAGGCTTCTGCAAACTGCAGTGATGGCCGGGTTGGATCAGAGTCCCATAAGTTCAGGATAAAAGAAAATTGACATCAGATGCTGCAATTGACAGATGGTAGCCACTCTCTAAACAGCAGGAAAATGAAATACAATACTGATTATTTAGACACAACTAAACTAACAGAATGGGGAGTGAAGAAAACAATACCAGCAACTGACTTTGTGACTGAATGCAGTAACTCTATTAGTAGCTAGGGTGGGTAAATGACTTCTGAACTCTCTTGACGGGGAAGCTACAGTTCTCCTGCAAAGAACATTTAATACAATCTTCATTTTTTTATGTGAAAATAGACGAAATCTACCTTAAAAGGAAAAAAGAAATCGGCTAACTTATTGGCAAAAGATGCTGGACATATCTATAAGGGAATGTGTACTTATAGATGACATGTCTCAGTTAGCGTCACTCAAGTATTTCATAACGCAATACTGCAGTATACCACTGCTGAGAACACAACAAAAATGACAGTGACTACAAAACTAGTGCTTGATCTATGTGTAGATAGCCAAAACTCATGCTTTCCCCCTTGTTACTCATTCAGCAACTGCAAAATTGAAGCTACTATCTCTGGAATCCTGCATGCATGAAAAGGAAAAAAAAAATGAACTGCTAGTGTTGCTTAAAATTGCAGAACAGATGCCTCAAAGCAGAGAGGTGTAGATTTAGTTTTGTCGCAGCTTCCTGGAAAAACTGAATTTCCCTGATCATTTTAACTTGTGGTCCAGACAATATTCGGGGATTTGTTTTTTTTTTTTTTTTTTTTTTACTGCTGGTAAGTCAGGCATTTTATTCTGTGCTTCCCTACCTACATCTCTGGATCTGGACTGCATGCTGCATCAGAATTGTGTGTTTGCATTTGCACATACTGTATAACTACATTATACTTGCTAACTCCACATATGCGCATCTACTAGTTGTGTGCCCAGAGCTAGATTTTGGTTTCTACCAGAGGGCTGTCCTGTGTCAAAGGATCCCAAACTCTCCCACAGAGGCTGTAAGCAGGCCACAGTCACTCATTCCTACTATGCTGGTTCTGCTCTGCTTGCCGAATCCTGAATAATAGCACTGTGGTCTGGTACTTGTTTACTGCACTAATGGGATAAAGGATGTGTATATAGTTTAACATCACAGGTATTAAAATGAGAAGTATTAAAATACACAAGCTAATTGTTTTCCCCTAAAATAATTTTACATTCTCTGGGGTCTGTGCTTCTCAGTGTTGTGTTGGAAGTACAGCTGTGTATTAGGCTCACATCATCTTATTGTGGGGGGAGAATCACAAGGCTAAAACTGCAAGTGCTGTCAGGCAGCATGTGCATTACCTTTCAATCTTGCCCTGCAGATGTGCAATTTTAATGTTGAAAAAATTCAGAATTTACTCTTTCAAGCAAGCTTCTTCACTTGGGTAAACAATAAGAAAATAGCAAGATCTAAAATTTAAGCTGTGAAAGTATGGCAATAAGAAAGAATACAATCAGTGAAGTGATTCCGCAAAAGACTACCGATGATGTGGAATAAGCAAATAATGTAAAGAAACAAAGTGTACCGCTGTAGAAAATTACCTTAGCAATGACATGAAATATGATGACCGGTAAAAAGTCAAGGCTATACGACTTCCGATTATATTGTACTGTACTACACTATACTCTTAAAGAATGGCGGTTACTGTACAAAGTTAAAACAACCACTTTCAGCATACAGTTAACTTCAAACTACAGGAAAGATTTAAAAAAAAAAAAAAAAAAACCACTACATTTTCACAAAGTGGCTCAGCAGTGGCAACGTTAGAATGTAGAATTTTCCAAACTGTCTTGTGCAGTTCTCCATTTCCTGATCATTCTCTAAGCATATAGCAAGGTCATTTACGCATCAAGTTTTTCGGCTTTTCCCAGTTAGGGGTCGCCACAGAGGGACTCCCGTCCACTAATGATTGGAAGTGGATTTTTATGGTGCCAAGTTGCCAGCCTGACGCCCAACCTTCAAAGAAGGCACGCCCATTCACGCACGCACCTACCTGCATGTATTTAACATCACTCGACCATGGGGAGGACATGCAGACTCGACAGAGAAGGCGCTCAAGCAGAGAATCGAACGGGAGAACCTCTTGCTGTGAGGCGACAACGCTAACCGCTGCATCACTGCGCATAAAGTCATTTTCACAATTTTCAATCCCAATTCCAGACAGACTCACATGAGCTCCACCAATGTCTCGTAAACCATAAAAAGAAATTATGTCTTACCATAACGTTCCATCTGTATTGTTGATCCTCGTTCAGTCATAACGTGTGGGTATCGGTTCCGACCTCAGAACTGAGCCAGCCATTTTCCAAGCTCATGTCAGCTACAAACTCTCGAGCTAAAACTCTTACCCAGAATTCCCCTCTCCCTGTTACCTCAGATTGAGTTTGCAAGTCAAAAGAAAGTAGAGGCTACCTCTGGTCAAATGACCTAAAAGAACTAGATGGTGAGATCCACTAGAAGCCACTGGAGGGGAAAGGAAGGAGGGTCGTAATGACTGATTGAGGATCAACAATACAGATGGAACATTATGGTAAGACATAACTTCTTTATCTGATATTGTTAATCCTCGTTCATTCCTTATGTGTGGAACAGAGTCCCCAGCTACCTCTATTCCTGGGAGGCTCTCATGGAAGGACATTCCTGAGCACCACAGAACCAAAATATGCTCTTCCCCTGGAGGCCAAATCCAATTTGTAATGATTGATGAAGGTATGAGGCATAGCACAAGTTGCAGCTGCACAGATGTCATGTAAAGAAGCTCTGGCATGGAAAGCAGCAGAAGTTGCCACCGACCTTGTCGAATGAGCCTTAATGGTAGTAGGCAATGGAATATTACGTTGTGTATAAATGAAGGTCACACAGTCTTTCAACCATCTAGCCAATGTGACCTTAGCAACAGCACATCCTAATCTAGGTCCAGAATAGGCCTAAAATAACTGGTCTGATTTACGAGAGGCCTTAGTCCTGTTCAAGTAGAAGCAAATTTGCTTGTGAATATCTAGGGTATGTAGGCGATACTCTCCTTTGTTTGAGTAGTTGGGAAAAAAAACTGGCAAGTCAATGGTTTGGTTAATGGACATTTCAGAGATCACTTTTGGCAGAAAGGAAGGATTAGTTCTCAATGACACTCTATCTCTATGAGAAATCAAGCATGGACTCTTGATGCATAAGGCTTGAAGCTCAGAGATACGTCTGGCAGAAGTAATGGCAACCAAAAACAAAGTTTTCCATGACAAGTATTTGAGGTCGCAAGAAGAAGCTGGTTCGAAAGGTGGCATTGTCAAAGCTTGTAGAACTAATGACAGGTCCCATGACTGAATAGGTTCTCTAAAAGGGGGCTTTAGATGACTCACACCTTTTATGAAGGTCTTGCATAATTTGTGTGACATAAGAGAGGAGTCTTGGACATCCTCATGGAAATTAGATATTGCGGCCAAATGAAATCTAATGGTATAGGCCGATAGAACAGCTAGATACTCCAGTACTATCAACACTGGTGCGGAAAAGGGATCTACCTGCTTTTCTTTCAGCTAAAGGGTAAATCTTTTCCACTTGCTTAGATAAGTAATTCTAGTGGAAGACTTATGAGATGCAATAAGAATGTCCCGTACTGGCAAAGAAAGATCATTCTGCCTGGCAATCAAGGGAATTGGAGGAGCCAAGCTGTGAACTTCAGGCTGTCCAAGTTGGGATGAATCAGATAATGCAGATGGGAGATCAACCCCGGAGTTGGATGGAGAATCCATGGTTGATCTAGCAGGTGAGGCCAAAGGAAGGGGAAGCAAATTTGAAAAGCCCAATATGGTGCTATGAGGATCACCTTGCTCTTCAATCGGCGGGCTTACTTCAGAAACTGGGGAATGCATAAAAAAGACCCGAGGGCCAATCGTGGACTAGAGCGTCCCTGGGTGACTGTCCCGGAGGGGGAATCAGGGTGAAGTAGTTGCTGCATTTGCAGTTGATTGGGGATGCAAAGAGGTCGCAGCAAGGAAGGCCCCAGCGGTGGAAGATCTCTGCCGCTATCAAGGGATTCAGGGACCACTCGTGAGGTTGTAGAATGCACCTGCTGAGTCTGCTATCATGTTGGAACTCCCGGGAATGTGCGTTGCTAGAAGAAAATGGTTGGTAGCCATCTCCCATTGCCATATCCTCATGGCCTCTCGACAAAGGGGGTAAGATTTGGTTCCACCTTGCTTGTTGATGTACCAGACCACCGCCATGTTGTCTGAATCGCAATAGTCCCAGATGGCAGCAGGGGATGGAATGCTTGCAACGCCAGAAGCACCGCCCTCAGCCCTAGGACATTTATATGCAGTTGGGCCTCCAATTCAGACCAAGTACCTTGGACTGCCTGTCCCTGACATAGCCCCCCCCTTCCCATCAAGGAGGCATCTGTGGTCACTGTAGCTTTGGGGTGCTGGGGGGAGAAGGGGCAAAACCATTGTGACGGGTTGTGGGTCATCCACCAATTTAAATCCTGTTTGCACATGTGAGTTACTCGAATCTTGGCTGAAAGAGGATACTGAAGGGAATACCATTGGGTGAGCAGTAGCCATTGTAGAAGCCTCATGTGAAACCTGGCCAGGGGGACAATGGTGATGGAGGCTGCCATGGAACCCAACAGCTGCAGGACAGAGTGAGCTGTGGATTTCTCCCTTGAAAGGACTGGGATCGGTTGTTGCTTTATCCTTACAATTCTGTGCTCTGGAATGGATGCTCTGCAATTCTTTGTATTCAAGATGACCCCTATGAATTCTGTGGACTGAGATGGGGTGAGATTGGATTTTTGCCAGTTTATGGTTATGCTTAGCCTTTCTGCAGCAAGGAGAGAGTATGCCAGGGCTTTTTTCAATAGATGCCTGGTAGGGGCGGAGATGAGCCAATAGTCTAGGTATGGAAACAACTGGAATCCTTGTAGTCGCAAGTGAGCTGTGACGAATGCCATGCACTTTGTGAACACTCTGGGGGCTGTAGAGTGCCCGAATGGCAGTACTCTGAACTGGTAATGACTGGCTCCTGCACGGAAGCACAAAAATCTTCTTGATGGCATGTCCACTTTTATGTGGTAGTACGCATCTTGAAGATCTTTCGAGCACATCCAATTGTCTTTTTCCAAAAGCAGGAGGATAGACTGTATTGTGACCATCTGGAATTTTTGTACTCTTACAAACTTGTTCAATAGACTGAGATCCAAAACTGGCCTCCAGTCCCCGGTTTTCTTTGGCACCAAAAACATTCTTGAGTAGAATTCGGATCCTATCTGGTCTGGACGGACTATTTGGATGACTCTTTCTTAGCAGCTTTGATATCTCTAATGCTGCTTCTTCCCTTTGACTGAGTGGAATGTCGGGTACGTTTGTTGGGGGGCAGGACAAAGATAGAAGGGAATATGGTAACCCCTGGTTATTACCCTTTGTACCCAAGAGTTGGTGGTGATGGTTAGCTAGGCAGAAGGGTACAAGGAGAAACAACCTCAACCACCCCAACCACCTCCAGAGGAAAGGAGTTGGGCCACTCTGCAGGAGCACTGGTAGGATTGGCCAGGAAAAGTGTCCCTGGAACCTTGGTTATGCAAACCCCCTCTGCCCCGAAAAGGGTGTCTTCCCTGTGAGTTTTCCCCCTCTGCCTCAGGGGGAGAACTCAGCCCGTTTGTCACGGAAAGGAACCTGAGACTTTGAACCGTATCTTCCCACTCTTCTGGTTTCTGGAGAAAGCACGCTGAGGGGAGGAATAACGGACACCCACGGCAGAAAGGGTCTTACCGTCCTGTTCACAGCTGGCCAGTGTGCTTTTAACCTTGGGTCCAAACAATGAAGAGGCTTCGATGGGAGCATTGAGAAAGGAAGCCTTGAAGGGTTCCATGAAATTACATAAGCGCATCCAGGCGTGTAGTCTCAGAACAATGCCTGAACTCACCACTCTAGCTGCTCCTTCTGATGCACGAGATATCAGGCGCATGGAGGAGTTCGATATCGATTCAATGGTGGCCAGCTGAGAGGCCACTTTCTCAAGGACCTCATAAGACATGGCACCAGCCAAAGTTTCAGACAGCTTAGAAATTAAATCCCTTTGAAGCCTGGTAAAGTGTCCCATATAATTCAGGGACCTGACTGCAAAGGTTGCTGATGCAAAAATACGCTTCCCTATTCTGTCCAGAGCCCGGGACTCTTTATTGGGCGGATGGATAGTCTGGCTTTCTTCTTCCGCCAGGTCTTTCTTGGTTGCGGCCGCCATCACCTGAGCATCTACAGGAAGACCTTTGGACCAATGGGGGTTAGTAGCAGGAGGTGACAAAATGTTATCTGGCCTCCGGGGAATGGCCTCAACGGTGTCAGGAGCCTTCCACGCACACTGCACAATGAGCCGGACCAGTTCATCGGCAGGTGGAGTAACCCAGGAGGTAGGAGGCCGGGCACGGAAGACCTGCAGGAACACATACTCTTCAGAAGTCTGGTTAGAGGGCTGTCAGTCACCTCTCTGCATAAGGATTTCAAGGATATCACCAAAGGATACCTGAGAGGGTGACCGAAGGGACCCTTCCCCATCATCAAAGTCTGTGTATTCAGTAAGAAACTCCTCTGTGGAGTCCATGTGCTTCCTCTTGCATAAGCTTTTTCGATGAACTTCCTCAGAGGAAGAAGCTGGGGAAGACAACACAAAAGGGGTTTCCTGTGGGAGTACATCCTGAGGCCCTTGTGCCTGGTGTCTGCTAGGAGTGACTTGTGTACATTGCAGTCCAGAGGAGGGCACAGAGACTGACAGCACAGTATCGCCAGCTGACGCCAAAGCCTTCTCCATTAGTTGACAGGCCGGTCCACCTGAAGAGGGGTGAGTGTCCAGGACTGGGGTCACCCCTCCCCTAAGTGGCTCAGCCTGCTGACTCTGAGTCCCTAGATGGCTGTGAAACACCAAATTATGTATGCCACAGCTGACATCCTGGTTCATAGCAAAACTCTCCTGTCACGAAGGCAACTGCGGTTCCTTAATTGGTGTCAATAACTGAGTTGTCAGTTTCAGGTAAGGTGTCGGAGCCAATGTGGTAAAAGTCTGCACTGACTGGATAGTCTGTGCCGGTGGAGAAGTCTGAACCGAGGAGCCCTCGGTACAGATACGGTAAAGGGCATGCTAGTCGGTGCCGAAATCACAGATGGCGCCGATGGCCTCGGTGCCGAAGGTCTAGGCACCGAAAGCACAGGAGCCGAAAAGGTCAGATCCGAAGTGGAAAGCTTAGCCTTCTTGGGTCTCGGTTGGTGGGAGTCCCCAGCTGGGGACGAAGGAAGAGACTTGGCCTTTGTATGTTCATCAGTTTTTTTCTTATGGGATCTTGGAGGGTTTGAAGCCTCCAACCCAGAAATAGCCTCTGAAAAAGGAGATTTAAGTAGCCCCTTCAATAACAATTTATTTTTCCTCTCAATCAACGTCCTGTTAGAGAAGTTCCTACAAATTCCACAGGGCGGGTGAACTGATAAATGAGGCACACCCAAGCAATAGACACACAGGGAATGTTCATCTGAAGTAGGTAATTTATGGCCACAATCTGAACATCTCTTAAATCCTGGACTACTTTTTTTATCTGCCATGATAGGAAAGAAGGAAAATCAGAAAGAATACCAGCAATGGTACAAGAAATACCCAAAGGTAAGGAGGAAAAGGGGTTTACCAACAATGGTAAAGAAGAAAATACCTCGCGGTAAATATGATGAAGGGGACTGAGAAAAAAATTCAGGAAGGGATAGTTGCTAAATGCGATAAGGTAAGAGAAAACAATTTAGTAACTTTTCTGACAGAGAAAAAGTTGTTTTAGACTAGTATGACAACAAAATATTGGACTTAGCTCAAGAGAAGTAGCTTAACACTACCGAATGGCAACACGGCAAATGAAACCTGGGGTAACAGGGAGAGGGGAATTCTGGGTAAGAGTTTTAGCTCGAGAGTTTGTAGCTGACGCAAGCTTGAAAGATGGCCAGCTCAGTTCCGTGGTTGGAACTGATACCTACACGTAAGGAATGAACGAGGATTAACAATATCAGATCTACTTTTCAATCTCTCCAAGATCAAAAGTATGTGTTCTGGAACTCCACAGAAACTTCACCAGCACCTGACAGTATCTTTGACCTGAACAACCATACCTTAGAAACAACTTCCACCTTCAAATACCTAGGACTTTGACTTGATCTATCTCTAAATGTCCATTTCCACACAAGGTGAGAGCAAAAAAATTCCCCACTTTTCTATCTCAACCAACCAGAGCAACCTTCAGCAAAAAAAAGTTCTCCTCTCTCAGCTAGTATATGGACAACCCTGCATCAGTCTACAAGAAAAACACCACCATGTTGTAGATGATCTCCAAAACCATCTGCTGATTCATTACAAACAGCCCTCCAAAAGCATCACTGTATCACCCAAGAAAAATCCAAAAGGCTACGCAAAACAAAGATCTAACCTACTGTTAGGATCCCAACAATATAAAAACTGCTCCAGCTCCAGTCATGTAATCCCCTTGCAGGTAAACTTGTATAGAAGACAAACAAAAAACTCTTCATATTACATGAGACACTACTCACAAGCCATACCAACTC
Organism: Protopterus annectens; assembly: GCF_019279795.1. Taxonomy (NCBI): domain Eukaryota; kingdom Metazoa; phylum Chordata; order Ceratodontiformes; family Protopteridae; genus Protopterus; species Protopterus annectens. The sequence continues at coordinate 1,117,608,940 of NC_056731.1, read as the reverse complement.
TTATTACCCCTTGAATCAAACTCCACAGCACTGCAAATGGATCCTCCTTCTCAGGCGCCTACTCTTTGGCAGGCTTTCCTTATCGAACTAAAGGAAATCAACACTTACTCCAAATTCAGAATGCAACTCGAAAAGCACCTCTTCATCCACGCCAAATGCCCTTATTTCTTCCCAGGACATATCAGTTAACACACTATTCCCCTCTCTCCTTTCCTCTTTTGTACTCCTCTTGTAGAATTAAGGAAGATTGATCCACTTTAACTCTGCTTGTTTACTGTAATGTATACATACAGTTCTTCTACGTTGCCAATCTGAACTACTTTGTTACTGCTTATATTTCCGTCTTTTTGCTTATGAAATGTTTTGCATTTCACCCAGCCTATGTCTTACATTGGTCAAGACTGGTCAGTGTACTTCTCTGGTAAACAAATATAATTAAAATAAAATAAATTATTCAGTGTGTACTTATGGTTAACACCTTTTAACCATGATGTTCTTTTACATTCTCTGCTATGAAAGTGTATTGAATTACATAGCTTTACGGCTAACATAATCATATTTTACTCCATTGCTAACAACTAAATAAGAGATCTGCTCTGCTATGCTACTCAAGGCTTCCACACAGCATGCTGAAACAAAAGAGTGCACATAAAGCACTTGGTGAGGTTCCAATGACTTGACAGCAGATGTAAAATAAATAAATAAAACTGAATGGGTACGAATAAGGGATGGAGGACTTCAGTTGAATTACTGGAGGTTCAAGTGTTGAAACACACAAACAGTACAGCAGCACTTCACACAAAACTCGGGGGGGGGGCTAGCAGCAGTGCAACTTAGACAGGACTTTAAGGCTAATGAAAGCTATCTTTTTCTTTCTATTGTATGCTATGTACTTGCTTTCTCATGATCATTTTCCCTTGTAGCAATACAAATACACTGTCATTTGTAGTTTGTGTATCACCCTGAAAACATAAAATAAATACACTAGCAAGTTTTACTTCTGCCCACCTGCAAACTGTGTGTTTGGTGTGAAGGAACCCCTTTCCAGCAACTGGCACTGCTTACTGTTATTCTGGTTGAATTTAAAAATGTATTCCACTTCAAAATAGAAGGGCTGGATATGTCAAAGACAACAATGAATGACAAACCAGAATAAATTCAAAACTATGAATCCTCAAAATAAGTAGGACTGGGTGAGGGTGGTTCACTGCATGGTAAATGAGGAACGAACTTCTGCAGATGAAAACATAAGGAAGTTGCCTCATTATGCAAGAATTTCCAAATCACTATAACTATGTTCAGCTGCTCTGCTCTGGGTAGTGGCAACAGCAGGTGTTACTAGAGAAAAAAAAAAGACATTGGGGTGAAAAAATAACGGATACATTTTTATTATTTTGATTTCTCTGGATACAAAATATAAAATGTTACATTTACTTAACTTTACTGAGAAATAAACATCATACCCCTACAATAATGTTAATTTTCTTTGTAGGGATTAAATCATTACTACGAAAGACTCCAACAATTTGTGCATGCTCAGGATACAACTTAAAATACAAATACCAAAGATGTGTGCGGAATAAATGCAACCAAATAAAATAAATCCTTGCACAAGAGAAGTGGCCAAATAAAGGCACAAGTCTCTGCTGTAGTTCAACTAGTTTATTGACCATGGAAACTAAGGCAAAAAACAATAAGCATAAAACGCTACTAATACACAAAGCATTTTCGTTGAACACATTTCGTAGGATCACAGCTGCTCAAGGGATAGCATCTGATCAAGTGTTCATACGAAAACGCTTTGTGTATTAGTAGCGTTTATGCTTATTGTTTTTTGCCTTGGTTTCCATGGTCAATAAACTAGTTGGACTACAACAGAGACTCGTGCCCTTACTTGGCCACTTCTCTTGTGCAAGGATTTATTTCATCAGGCTATAACTTACCAACACAAACATCACCCCTTCCCATAACACTTGCACCTTTCTCTTTGATATTCCGGTTTCTGATCAAGCTGAAATAGTAAAATACTTTGAAAAGATTAAAGTGTCAGTCAACCTCTTTCCAGACAGGCGATGGAGGGATGATTGATCAAGGAAGACTGAATCCTGCAAACATACCTAGCATATATACCCAAGAAGACTCTGTCTTAATTAATCCATACAATAGAGTCCTTAATTAACTCTCCTGAAGCAGGGAACTTGTATTATACTGTGGGTCCCACACCAACCAGACTCCAAGCATGATGCATAGCTTCCCAGAAACACAGACAATTTCAGTGAATAAGCTGGCAGATGGACTCATCCATAGTACAGTATAAAGTCCTACTGCAAACAGCCACTCCCCAGCCAAAAATACTTTGACTGAAGTGTGGGCTCCACAGACAGGAAGTGGGGAAATCAGATGGCCAGCAGCATTATACAGCACTCAAACAACAGCATGTGTGAAGAGGAGGTTACTGTACCTTCCAAGTGGCTGGTAGAGGGAATGCAGCAATATACTTATGTGCCAAACAATCTTAGTCCCACCAAGGAGTCCACCTAGCCTGACACATGGACAATGTCCACGGGTTCATGAAATGGCCTTCTGGGAATGGGTTTACAAAGCTCCTACAAAATAAGACCCATCCAGCTAAGAACACAGATGGTGAGCAAATGCCATATATTGGTCACCAAAAGGAAATACAGAAGATCCGCAGTGGGAAAGCAAGCTTCAGAACCTAAGGAAAGCAGTACATCCCCAACTACAAGGATGAGAAACAAGTGCAGACCTTTAACCTGGGTACTGAAGTCTGGAAAACCTTGTCGTGACTCAACACTTGTCGTGATTCAACACTTGGATTCTTTTTGAGGAGCTGAAGATCCATCACAGAACTAACTTTGTCATGCGAGTTCAGCAACTCTCAAGAGGAGTGCAGGGGACAAAGATAGGGTTTGACACAATTATATATCTAAAGACTTGCTCAACATGAAGTCAAAGTACATGTACAGCCTCAGAAGGGAAAGAAAACCAAAAAACACACAGCTAAAAATGCCCAAAAACTTGGGAACAAGCAAAGTAAAGCAAATAAAATTCAGCTAAGTGGTCAAATGGCATCAGAAGAAAAAAAATTCAAATCCATGCTGCTTGAATGGGAGGATCCATGGATTAAAGAGAAGGAAAGACGCCATAGCCAGCCTTAGGCATAGGCCAACTAGGCGGCTGCCTAGGGCACTGCTCTATCAAGGGCGCTTTTCCAGTATTTATTTGGTGTAGATAGACCAGGATGGGGGCACCGGATGGTGTGGTGGAGTGCACCCTGGAGCCCTTTTGCCTAGGGCACCAGTTGACCTAAGGCTGCTCCAGAAAGGCGCTGTCGAAAAACACAGTGTGCGAATATACAGAAGTAGAATTAAAAATGAGAATGTGGAAGAAAACGGCAAACCTACACTTACAAACTAGAAACTATGGAGCGAGAAATAAACACTTCTAGAAATTGCAAACCCATCAAGGATCCTTTGGCAATTACAATATGAAGGATTACGTTCAGTGATGGGAGGAAATGGTAAATATGACAGACAGAGATGATGATATCTTAACAAGAAAAAGTGCTTGTAAGACATGGGAAAGGAATTAATGCAAAGGAAAGCATAAATGAAGCTCTCTCAGTCCTATAGGATAACAAAAACGGAATCTTTTTAACAGACCCTTTGTTATGTAACAAAATGTTTGTTTACATGTATTTGATATTTTGTACAAAACAGAGTGAAATATTCCACATGCTTTAAAGCTGGCTACTACCTTATCTTAAAATAGGAAAACAAACCACTGCATGTACATACATTTTTTATGACTGCAAGAATTGCGTAACCATACCTTTTTGTATATGAGCAGTAAGCCCAACATGCTAAAGTGAAAAGAGCTCTTATAACCCAATTAAAGTGCAGATGCTGTGGAACAATGTTTTTAGTTTGTAGCAGTTTTGTGTGTGTGCGTGTATGTGCATGTGTGTGTTTGGGCGTATATGCAAGTCTCCTAGTAGCTCACTTAGGCTAAATTTTAATTCATGGGTATTACTAGGCATGCAATCTATGGGACCATAAAGGAGCCTCGCCCAAATTTCCAACTCACCCAAAGCAGTGTCTTAAGTGACTTGCTCAAGGTCACACAGTAGGCAAATGAAGACTGGGGGAGAATCAAACCCTGAACTACAAGTAGCAGCTCATAACTTTAACTCTCTGCAGTAAAAGCCAGATTGATTCAATGTAATACAGTGCATGCATTTTGGCACACTTAACAGAACACTGCATCTTGCTAGACAGAGCAATACTGTATGTACTTACGAAACAGTAGTGTATTCGGGCTGTAAGTCTTTTTCGTGTGTCCTGCAAGTTCATTTAGGCTACATTGCTATTACTGTTATGTTTCCCTTTCACTGCTATACTCAGTATAATGCAGTGCCCCTCCATGTTTGGACACTTACAAGCATTATGTAAACCAGTCTTTCTTGTACATTCTATTTTTCAGTTAATTTTGCAGCTCTTTCTTCTATGAAATGTATAGATCAAATTTATTTAAGAAAAGACTGGAAAAAACAGTAGAGGTTAGCTAATAATAATCAGCACCTAGTAAACATTCAGCTATCAGAATGCCTGTCAACTGTCTATATTTTTTATTGAAATTTTTTCTCTGTCCCTCTTTTTTTAAACAGGAAACATCTTTATTAAATTATTACTCAAGACACAGGCAATCATACATTTACATAAATGAAAACAAACCACAGAAACATAATCCCAGTTGCAAGCATTTTACATCACGTATAATCTACCCAATCATTGTCAGTCAGACATTACATAGCTCATTTAAGTCCTGCCTTCCTTTAAACCTCATTCCTCCCCATATGCATTGTTCCCAGAATTCCCATTTTTTCCTATGTGATATGCTCCTACCCTTTTTAAAGATACCAATTCCAGTTGTTTTATCTGTTACTATATTCACTACTTCTAGTACAGTTGGTTTAGAATTTGATTTCCATTTTCTAGTAATTGCTTTTTGGCAGCCACCAAAATTAGACTCAGCAAGGCCTTACTATGTCTAGGCAATTCCGATTCTGTATCATAGCTCAGAAAAACAATTTCCTTAGTTACACCAATTTGCTCACTCAGTATCTCTGACACAGTAGTCTGCAGGGAATCCTTAAAGTCTGCCAACTCATTACACCCCCATAAAATATTTTCCCCAAATATCTTTCTTCCCCATCATTTAGGTGGAAGGTTGGTATAATGGTTACAGTGTTTACCTTACAAACACAAGGTGCAGGGTTTGATCCTCACAATGGGCAATTGACTTCATACTAATCTATGACCTTAGGCACACCTCCAACATTTGCTGTCTACGTGAGGAACATTTTTCTGCAGTCTACTTGGGGTATAAAAATATCTATGTAAACATTTCCAAGCAAAAATCCTAAATCTTCGAAATGTTGTTGTATATTTGGGAGACATATATATATCCTCCTCTGTTTCTTTGTAAATTGCTTTTCCAATCTCTTTTCCAAATCCTTTCTAACCTCCCCTGATGGATTCTTATAGTTATTACACAATATTTAATATGCTCTACTAATATTCCTTTTTCAACAACGGCTTCTGTTCTATATTCTACCAAAAATAAAATAATTCCTCAGGGTACTACACCAGTGCAGCAGCCAGGTGCACAACAAATACACAAATTCAAAATGCAGAACAGTTACTTTTAAGCGCTTTCATTCTTTACTTGGTAGAACTTCTTCAGAAAATAACATGTTTTAAAAGCGCAGCATTTTTAAATCACAATAAAGGAAATTACATCATAATAGACCATCGAATAAGATGCTTAAATTGATAAGTTATTAAACAATCTAAACCACTAAATAATACAGATATAAAATACATATATAAAGTTTAAGCTTTTTCAAACAATTTTATATTTCAGCAAGCTTTTTACAGAAATTGTATCATTTAATCCAGGTGCAACATCCACTCTCTCAAAAAAAAAAAATGCTACTTAAGTTCTAAATATTCTAAAAAATTATTAAACTGATCCACAAAACATAACTGATCTACCTTTTCTATCCCTAAGAAAACAAACTTTCAAAAATCCTTACAGCACAAACTATGTCCGGCTAAAGCATTAATGGTATTGTTTCTCTTAACAGCTGAAATATGTAGATAGACTAGTCCCTCACACCTACAATCATACCTTCCCTTCGCTATTAAAGTATAATCCAAATGCTTAAAGTAATAGCTACTAAAAAGATAAATATACCTACAAAATGTAAGATGGCAAGGAAAGTGCCTAAAAAGCGACCTCTAGTAATGTTATTAGCACTGTTAACCCAACACTAACACCTTGAATGTTTTTTCTAAAATGTGTAACAGAACTGTACAGTTTGCTTAGGAATGACAAATGTACAAACGCTACAGTTAAATCGTTTTTTTTTTTTAATTTAAGCAATGGTGAACAGGCAGCTCTTAAACAGATAGTTAGTTATTCTGGACTTAGATATATGAAGGTGGATATGGGTAATGGCTTAATTATTATGGATGTTTCTAATATTTCTATGTTAGAACTGCTTTCAGATATTAAAAGTTATAGAAAAGTTTCCAAGGACAGAGATCAATATAATTTTAAGTTAATTGATACAGTATTATTGGACATGTTACACCAAGGTGACATCATTCTATAGGTGTTTGAATTTCTACTTACAGAGCAACCACAGTTAGGTATGATATTTGGCATACCAAAAATCCATAAAAATAGAGATAAGCCACCTTTTAGGCCTATTGGATCTGCCCCAGAAAGTAAAACTGTCACCACTTTATTTTACTTGGATGCTATTTTACTTCCCAAAGTGTGGGAAAGCACTTATTATTTAAAAAGATTCTTGGGCAGTTTTAGACCAATTAAAGCATTTAAAGTTTACTGGCAGAGAGCAATGTATATGTACCATCAATGTGAATTCTTTTTATATTTCTATTGACTAAGAAAGTGGTTTAGAATTTGTAAGACTTTATCTTAGTATGTATGCTAATTCCTGTGCATTGGACATTAACAACATTTGTCTGCTTTTGGAATTAATTTTGATCAATGTTTTTTTTAATTATGAAAAAGACATTTATCAAGAAATTACTGGTGTAGTGATGGCCCAAGTTGCCCCAGCATTCGCTAATTTAGTTATGTGCTGTTGGGAAATAGAATTTTTACTACTTATTTTATTTTTATTTATTTGACATTTGTTAACTGGGTTAGTCCAACTGAGCCAGGGGCCCATTTTCAGTGGAGACCCGAGGAGAAAATTACAATCTTACAAAAGATAAAAACAAATAAAAAATGGTCAAACGTACAAGCACATAGCATAAGATATATTAGACACAGTTCAAAGCACTGCACTCTGGATGTTTCACTCTGTAATAATAATGAACATACCCCTACCAAAGTATACAATACATGAGAAGTACTCTCATTATTTAACATAAAGAGACATAGCAATGGAATAACTTCTGTGTTTTTAAATACAGGAAAGAATAAAATAAAATTACATCACAGAGAGAAAAAGACAACAAAGAGGCGATATATCAATGAAGAATAAAAGATGAGTAAGTGAAATAGTTGTTCTGTGGGGGGTTTGACACAGGCAGGGCCAGGTCTTTTGTAAATAGTGTTTACATTCATGTTTAAACAGGTGCTTTTGGGAAATGTTTCTTATATTGAGGGGAAGTGTGTTCCATGCATGAGCTACTGAGGACTTATAAAGGGATTTTCCAATGGTCTTGTTAGGTTTGCAGAAATCAAAGAGGTGTTTGTCAGTTGTCTGAAGGTGTTGGCGGGGTATGAAGTAAGATACTAGTTGACAGACAGAAGGGCTTGAAGAGGGATCATTCAGAATGGAGTCTGTAATATGTAATTGAGGAAGTAGTAGTTGCTTGCAGTGCCTTAAGGGTGAGACAGTGACAGGAACTGTAAGGGAGATTAGTGGCAAATCTGGCTGTTTTATTGTACATTTGTTCAAGTTTGGATAATAGTGTAGACTGAATATTTGTAAGGATAGGGGCTGTATACAGTAGACAAGGTAAGAGGAGAGACTGAACTAGAGAGAGTTTGGAGGAAGGTATAAGGAATTTTCAATTACAATAGAGTAGACCAAGTTTCTGTTTTTTTTAATACATTGTTGGATGTGTATTGTCAAATTTTAGTTCATCATCAATAATGGTGCCAAGTAGTTTGACATGAGGTTCGTGTTTAATCACAGTATTGTTGAGGGAGGTGATGGTAAAGGAGGATTTGTGTTGTGCCAGTGTTCTAGGAAAGAAGAGAAAGAGTTTAATTTTTTTAGGGTTTAGTACAAGTTGATTGTCTGAGAGCCATGTCTTGACTGATGAGAAGGGGTCTCGAGTGAGAGCTAAGAAATCAGGAATGCTATGGGCAGAGGTGATAAGAGTGGAATCATTGGCATACTGTAGAAGTGTTGAGAGGTTGCAAGCAGAATGTAGTTTGTTAGTGAAAATATTGAACAAGATGGGGCCCAAGATAGATCCTTAACGAACACCAGTAATGACGGGAGGGAAGGAAGGAAGGAGAAAGTTTGCCAGCGAATGGACTGTTGCCTACTGGAGAGGTAACCCAGAAAACCAGTTTATAGAGGAACTGGAGAGATGGAGGTCAGAGAGTTTAGTTAGAAGTTTAGAGTGAGTGACAGTGTCAAAGGCCTTAGAAAGATCAAGGAATAAACAGGAGACTAACATGTTATCAAGGGCCTCTGCTACTGTTTGGGTGAAGTAAAGCAGGGCAGTGGAAGTGCTGTGGTAAGATCTAAAGTCATGTTGTGTGGATGTTTGCAGGTTATTTTCAAGCAGGTGTTTGAGTAAATGGGTATGAACACACTTTTTCCAGAATTATAGAGATAGGGGATAGGATAGCTATGGGCCTATAATTAGAAGGATCGGTAAAGTTTCCACTCTTGTGTAGAGGGATTGTGTAAAGGATTTCCATATTGAAAGTCACAAATTATTTGAGCAATTTTTAGAGGAAATAAATAATAGTATAGATTGGTTGAAATTTTAACTAAATTGTACAGGCAAAACTGCTAACTTCCTGGATACCTCAGTAATACTTGAGAGTGATGAAAGAAGATTGGAAAGTGGTATCTACAGAAAAGGACATATTCACCAATAATTACTTACACTTTAGTAGTTATCACCTATTGTTCATTAAACTTAATATTTTCAGAGGGCAACTCACAAGGCTTAGCCATTTAATTAGCAATGATTCTATGTTTCTTACTTAAGTAGATGTGCTTATTAACATGTTGAAACAGAGAGATTATCCAGAAGCCAAACTAAAACATATTTCTAATGAAGTAGTGGAGAACAGAACCAATAAATTTCTTCCTATACTTTTTTGGTGTTTACACCAAAGACAAACAAACAAAACTGATGTAGATAAAACTTGTCTGTTTCACATTCCTATCAGTATAGATGGTCCTGGTGTTTGAAAGATTATTCAAGACAACTGGAAAGTTATTTTAGGGAATCGGGAAGTAGCTAAAATAGTTTGATACAAGCCTCAGTTTGTATATAAAATGACTAGAAATTTAAAACACCTGTTAGAACATACTTATAAACAGTGAACAACGTTACTAGCGGTAACTGTTTAGGCACTTTCCCTTGCCATCAATGTAGACTTTGTAGGTATATTTATCCTTCTAGTAGCTATTTCTTTAAACATTTGGATTATACTTTAACAGCCAAGGGAAGATGTGATAGCAGGTGTGAGGGACTAATCTATCTAGCTTGCGGTAGTAAATGTGACAGTTTCTGTATAGGTAAAACTGTCAGGAGGTTAGGATTTAAAATCAGGGAACATGATTCAGCTATTAAGAGAAAAGATACCACTAATGCTTTAGCCAGACATACTTTGTGCTGTAATGATTTTCAAAAGTTTTGTCTTCTTAGTGATAGAAAAGATAGATCTGTTATGTTTTGTGGATCAGTTTAATAATTGTTTAGAATATTTAGAACTTAAGTGGCAAAGTTTTTTTGAGGGCAGATGTTGCACCTAGATTAAATGATACAATTTCTATAAAAAGCTTACTGAAAAATAAAATTATTTGAAAAGTTTAAACTTGTACATAAATATTTTTACATAACTTTTTTTAAAATATTTATTATTTACAGCTTTAAATATTCATTGATTTAAACTACTGATAGACTGTTTTAGCAATTTTGAAAGACTATTTAAATAACTTATCAATTGAAGCATCATATTTGATGGTCTATTACAATGTTTCCTTTACTGTGATGTAAAAATGCTGTGCTTTTAACACATGTTAATTTCTGAAGAAGTTCTATCAAGTAAAGAAAGCAAGCGCTTAAAAATAACTGTACCGCACTTTGAATTTATTGTGCATTTGTCATGTAGCTGGCTGCTGCACTGATGTAGTAGCCTGGGGGCTTTATTTCAGTTGGCTTATTCTATCCCTCGGTTCATGTTTTTTTTACAAGAGTCTACTAAAAACTCGATCAGTCCTGGTCTTTCATTTAGTACCTCCCTATTTCTTTTTCTCCGCCTATATTTTGATAACAAACCTTGAGAAGGAAGGCAATCTCTAACCTGCAGTCCAAATAAATTCTTGGCATATTCCCATTCTATTACTTTTCCCTCTCTAGTTATTCGCTCTCAATACCTTGGTTCCTTTGCCAGTTTTCTCCAATAAATACCAGCCCCCTCTTGCCTACTGTCTGTATTCCTAATTGCAGTCTTCCATATTGGCAGAATCTCCTTCCTCCACTTTCATGCTGACTTGGTTCTTAAATTACTTTCTGCTACTTCGTTAATATAATATTCTGTATGATTATTGTTACTCTTCTTAAAGCTCTGCATCCAAAATCTCAGTTCTCTCCTCGTTTCTTGAGCTTCCCTCCACTATTTCATCAGCATCCTTTTCCACTTTGAATTGCAGGTTTCTGCTTATGCTATGTATAAGAGGAGCCTTAACTGTGTAGCTCTGAAATACCCCTTCAAATAGGGTATCCCAATCCACCTTGTTGTACTTGAAGAATCAGCTTATCCTACTTGACTTTTGCCATCTTCCCCTCCCAGACAAAATCTTTCAGGTCTTTATTAATTACTATCCACAAGTTCTCCTCTGATTGATAAAGATATGCCTGACCTGTGTATAAGACTAAAGGGACTGAAAACATTTTAATTGCTTGTATCTTACTATCCATATCTGTATAACACAGTTTCTAATTTCTCAGTTTTTGTATTATCTTTTGTTTAGTCTCCTCCCACATATCCTTATCTGCTACACCGTAATCATTTTTAATCCATACTCCTAAATACTTCATTTTATCACATCCCCATAAGTATGATTATTGCCAAACCAATTTGTGAGTACATAATTTACCTCTATTACCTTTGTTTTAGCTTCATTAATTTTGTATCCCAAAAAGATTTTGAAAGGGTGTCAAAATGTTCTCAACACTGTAATGGCCTTTTCTAGTTTTGTCAGGCATAAAATATCATCATCTGCAAACAGAACCAGCTTTTACTGATTACCAATTATATCCTTGAATTTCTGAGTCCCTTATTTTCTTTGCCTATAGTTCTAAATATAATGCAAACAACAAAACGGGAAAGAAGACTACCCTGCCTGGTTCCTCTGCTCAAACAGAAATTATCAGAGAGGACCCCACCCACTTTAATTTTTGCCTCTGATCCCTCATATATCCACCTAATCATGATTTTTATCAGGGAATGCAAATGCTTCCATTGCCCTGCTCATAAATTCCCAGCTTACTCTGTCAAATGCTTTCTCTGCATCAAGACCCACCAACAACAGTGGTAATTTCTTACATTCTGTCTCCCTCATCAAAGTTCTTTTAATGTTGTCAAATGTTTGCCTCCCCTCCACAAAACCACATTCATCCATATCTATCAGTTTTGGCATCACTTTTGCCATTATTTTAGCCATTACAGACAAACACTTTATAAATTAAAAAGGTCCATATGAAGCTGGATCTGATGAATCGTTACTCTCTTTAGGTATTACAACTACCACCGCTTTATGTCAGGATGCTGGTACTTCTCCTCTTAAAATACTGTTAAACAAAACCTTCCAGATCTTTATTGTTTTTTTTACCTCCTAGCTTCTAAACTTCCATAGGAATACCATCTATTCCTGGGGACTTTCCTGTAGATTGGTTATACGTCACCATTTTTATCTCATGTCTTCCTATCCTGTAATGTAATATGGATGAATGGATAAGTAACCATAACTTCGCTTATGGTTTACCACCATTGTCATTCATGGATAAGGGCAACATGTAAAATGCTCTGCTTTATTTGTACTTAAAATATAAGGGCTAGAAACATCATGGGAATATATGATTAGGTTTCTAAAGACCCTCAAACAACAATTGTCTGGTAAGTACTAGTGAACCTGTGTATGGGAAAAAAATTAAGCAATGTGAAGAACCAGATGCCATGACAAAGCCAGAAGAAAGTGACCTAATGTAAACAACCACACAGTGTCACAAAAGAAGCTGACAAATATATTTTAGATTACGTGAAAGAGGCAGCAAAACTGAGTCAGTACCCAGAAATAATAGAAAACGCACTAAATAAAGGTGCTGAAATCACCCAAGCACGGTCAAACAAGCAAGAATCACAAACAAACTTCAAATACATTTCTAAATCTGCATAAAATTTGAAACAAAACAAAAATAAGAACTATGGCACAAATTAAACAATTTACAATAATAAAAGTACTAAAATCTCAAAAGTACATTACCTGATCAGAAATAGTGATATTCAAAAGGTTTTCAAAAAAAAAAAAAACTCCTGATGAAAGTCAAGGGCACCAGAACTATAGGGCGAAGGGTAGGGGAGAATCTCTCCACTTTAAACAGATGCATGAATATCCCCTACCCAGCTTACAAAACAAATGAAAAATGTACCGAATGTACTCTGTCTGCATCTTACTGGCTGGCTAACTTCACACCACTGCTGTTTGTTGAAGAAAAAAAAAAAAACTGCAGAAATAACTTCACTACTATTTCTACATTGGTTTACAGAGAAGGCACTACAACTGACCCTCAGTGATGCAACAAAACAGTCAAAACAAGTGAGAGGGCAAACATAAAAGACAAAATCAGAGACTACTGAGAGTATACCACTCAAATGACTGGTATTTGCTGTAAAATAAGAAGTTATGTACCTACCATAATGTTCCATGTTAGTTGTCTTCTCTCGCCTTCTTTCTTGCTGGATGGGTTCGGAGCCGATCCTCGGCTCCGACTCGGCACTTGCTAAGCTTGAGAGCTAATTTTACCAGCTCAAGGCAACCCTATATCCCATGATGCAAGGCGTGACTACCCCAGATCTCATTTGGTAGCTATGAAAAAACCCTGCCAGTAACCTTCTTCCCAGAAAGGAAGAAGGAGGACTAAATGTGGAAGGAAAATACAGCAAATAACCACTAAAGACTAGTGATACTTCCTACTGGAGGTCCATAGAAAGAATGAACAGTACCCAGAGAAGAGTACAATTTCAAGGTCTGTCCAGGCTAGGGGGAAGGAGGGAGGGACGCAAGAAAGAAGGCGAGAGAAGACAACTAACATGGAACGTTATGGTAGGTACATAACTTCTTAATGTTAAGTTGTCAAACTCGCCTTCATTCTTGTTGGATGGGACCGCGTCCCTAGCACCTCTATCCTGGGTGGCTCAATGGAACAGACTCTTGAGAACTGTGGAACCAAACCTAGCCCTGTCCCTGGAGGCAAAGTCCAATTTGTAATGAGAGACAAAGGAGTGAGGAGTGGACCAAGTGGCTGCCGCACAAATGGTGCCAATAGGTAGTCTATCCTGAAATGCTGTGGAAGTGGCTAGGCACCTGGTAGAATGTGCGTTTGGTTTCGAGGGCAGTTGCTTGCCCCTAAGGAGATAAACATGAGAAATGATAGAAAACAGCCATCTGGATAAGGTCACCTTGGAGACCGGAAGACCTTTTCTGTTTTCTGCATAAGAAAGAAACAGTTGATCAGATTTTCTGAATTGTTTAGTTCTGTCTAAGTAATATCTGAGTTGGCGATGGACATCCAAACAATGAAGTTTCTGTTCTGCTCTGTCAGAATAATTAGGGAAAAAAAACTGGCAATTCAATAGATTGGTTAATATTCGTCTGGGAAGCAACCTTGGGCAAAAAAGATGGATTAGTTCTTAAAGACACTCTATCTTTGTGGAAAACCAAGTATGGGGGACGGACACAGAGCGCGTGAAGTTCAGACACCCTCCTGGCTGAAGTAACAGCAACCAGAAAAATCATCTTCCAGGAAAGAAATTTTAATGAGCATGTAGCAGCCGGTTCAAAGGGGGGCAGAATCAAGGATGCCAGCATTAAATTCAGGTCCCATTCCGGAGGAGGATCTTTGACTGGAGGTTTCAGCAGAAAGATCCCTCTAAGAAAGGCTTTGCAAAGCTTGTGAGACATTATGTTTTGATCCACTAAGCCAACATGAAAATTTGAGATCACTGCCAGCTGAACCTTAACTGTCGAGGAAGAAGAACCTGACTGAAAAATCTCAGCTAGGAAGTCCAAGACTGACTGTACTGGAGCTGTAAAGGGATCTATGTGTCCCTAGACTTTGCCCAGAAGGAAAAACGCCGCCATTTACTAGCATAAATCCTTCTGGTAGAGGACTTTAGAGAAGCTACTATGATATCTCGCATGGGATTAGAAATCATAGGAAGCCTGGCTAAGGAAGGAAGTGGAGCAACCAAGCAGTGAGGTTGAGAGAATGATTGGCCTGGTGCAGATGACCCGAATAGTGGGTCAGAAGGTCTGGAATTGGATCCAGATGCCAAGACTGAACCAAGAGATGACGATGAAGGGACAGAAACCAAATTTGTCGAGGCCAGTAAGGGGCAATGAGAATCAATTTGGCTCTCAAGACGGTAGCTTTCTGAATCACTTGAGGTATCAGCAGGAATGGAGGAAAGGCATAAAGAAGTCCCCGGGGACAATCCTGGGTTAGAGTGTCTCTGGGGGGATGGCCTGGAAGTGGAAAGAGGGAGAAGAAGTCTGGGCATTTGCTGTTTTGGGGTGTATCAAAAAGGTCGCAGCAAGGGACGCCCCACTTCTGAAAAATCCCGTCCACTACTGATTGTTTGAGAGACCACTCGTGTGGCATGAGAATAGCTCTGCTCAGTCTGTCCGCTAATAGTTTGGATTTCCCGGGGATATGCGTTGCTATCAGAAACCGATGAGAGGAGATTGCCCATTGCCAAAGTCTGAGAGCTTCTCGACACAGTGGATAGGACTTGGTCCCGCCCTGTTAGTCGATATACCAGACTACAGACATGTTGTCCGTCTGAACTGCAATAGTCCCTAAAGGAAGAAAGTCGCTGAGGGCTTGCAACGTTAAAAGCACCGCTCTCATCTCTAGGAAATTTATGTGCAGATGGCATTTTATGGGTTGCCAAGTCCCGTGGACCATCCTGCCCTGATAATGCCCCCCCCCCCACCCAATCAGAGAGGCATCCGAAGTGATTGTGGCAACCGGAACTGGGGGAACAAACAGTCAGCCCTGATGGAGTTGTGGAGAAGACATTCACCAGGTTAGGTGACTCTTGCAAGATTGCGTCACGAAGATCTTGTGGCGCATGGGAAGCTGCTGGAATGACCACTGGGTGAACAACATCCACTGCAGAAGACGCATGTGGAAGCGAGCTTAAGGAAGAAGTACAATGGCTGCAGCCATAAGACCTAGCACCTTCAGGACAAATCTGGCCCTGATCTTTCTGCTGAGTAGTATGATCCAAACATACTACTGGATGTCCAGAATTCTTTGGTTTGTGAGTCTTGCTGACATCCCGGCAGTGTCTAATTCTGCGCCTATAAAGGTAATAGATTGGCAAGGAGACAATGAAGATTTTTCGGAGTTTACAGAGATCCCTAACTGGTTGCAGATGTGAAGAGTGTAGTCCCTGGCCTTGAGAAGTTGATGCCTGGTGGTGGCAGAGAGGAGCCAGTCATCTAGATACGGAAACACCTGGAATCCTTGACGTCTCAGGTGAGCCATGACCACTGCCATGCATTTGGTAAACACTCCGAGGGCTGTAGTGAGACCAAAGGGCAGGGCTCTGAATTGAAAATGACTGGTCCCCAGCCGAAAGCGAAGAAACCTTCTGGAGCGCCTGTGAATTTTTATGTGATAGTACGCATCCTGAAGGTCTATTGAGCACATCCAGTTGTCCTTGCCCAAAAAGGGTAGAATGGACTGAAGCGTGACCATCCGGAACCTTGCCTTCTTGACAAACTTGTTTAGTTTGCTGAGGTCTAAAATTGGTCTCCAATTTCCCGTCTTTTTGGGGACCAAAAAGAATCTTGAGTAGATTCCGGATCCTACTTGGTCTGCTGGCACTAGTTGGATGGCTCTTTTTGCTAGGAGCTTTGATACCTCCAGCTTTGCCAACTCCCTTAGACCGGGTGAAATGTCTGGAAGGGATTGATGAGGAATGGGATATCTCTCGAAAGGGATATTGTAACCCTTGGATATGATCGACTGTACCCATTTGTCTTGAGAAAGGGAACGCCAGGCTGTTGGGTACAGCGACAATCTTCCCCCGACTGCCTCTAAGGGTGGACAGTCGGGCAACACCTCAGGGATGCTGGGAGGGTTTATCAGAGAGAGGCTCCCTGCTACCCTGATTCTGCGGACCCCCTCTGCCCCTAGGGCGGTGTCTATTGTTATTACCCCCTCTGCCTCTGGGGGTAAACTGACCACGTGCATCCAGCGTGACTCCCTGAGATTTACGGAACCACATTTCCCCCCCTTCTGACCTTTGGGATAGGGTCTTGAAGGAGTGGAGAAATGGACTCCTATGGCAGAAAGAGTCTTGCCGTCTTGCTCACACCTGGTCAATGTGTCCTTCACCTGAGGTCCGAACAAAGCCGAACCATCGAAGGGAGTATTAGTGAAGGACGCCTTAAAGGGGTCTGCGAAATTGCAAAGCCGCATCCAGGACTGACGCCTAAGTGCCACTCCTGTGCCTGCGGCTCTACTCGCCCCATCAGCTGCATAAGAAATGAGCCGCATGGAGGAGTTAGCTATAGAATTTAGGATTCCGAGCTGTGAGGCAATCTTTTCTTGAGCCCCAGCAGCTGACGGATCCTGAACTACCTCACCTAGTTCCTTGAGAATATCTCTCTGAAGCCGGGTAAAGTGACAGAGATAGTTCAGCGAACGCATAGCAAAGGTCGCTGACGAAAAAATCCGCTTACCGTACCTATCCATGGTCCTAGAGTCCTTGTTAGGAGGATGGACAGGTACAGAAGGATCGGCAAGTTCCTTCTTTGTGGCAGCCGCCACCACCATGGCATCAACAGGGACACCCTTGGTGAGAAACTGTCTGTCTGCGGGGGCCGTGATGAATTTAGAAGGCCTCCTGGGGACTGGTTCCACAGAATCCGGGGCCGCCCATGCCTTTCGAGCCACCACTTCCATGAGCGGGTCGAAAGGCGGAGACACCCAGGAGGTGGAGGGTTGAGATCCAAAAGCCTCCAGGTATACCGACTCATCCTCGGAGGGGTTAATGGAAGGCCAGTTCGCCCTCTGCTTAAGGAGTTCCAGGATGTCTGAAAAGGAGACATCCTCAGAGGGGGACCGTGGGGAACCCTCCGACTCATCTAAGTCGGTATCTGATGTCGTAGACTCAGGGGAGTCTGTGTGCTTCCTCTCACACGTCCTCTTACGTGGGGGTTCTCCCGAAGGTTCAGGAGAAACCTCGGAAGAGGAAGTTCTTCCCAATGGGGAAACCTGAGGCGATGGATCTCTGGGTCTGGGAGCAAGAGAGTGGGAAGAGACATCTACAGGCACCGAAGAGGGAGGAGCTAATGGAATTGACCGTTGACTAAGCTCCGGGGCTAGAACACTCCTCATCACCTCAAAGGCTCCCCTTCCAGAAGACTCCCACTCCGAAGAAACAGGAATCCCTGGTCCCGCCGAAAGAGAAGGCTCTGAGGCTGATGTTGGTGCCGAGCTCACCAATGCCGACGCTCCAAGAGGGAGAGCGGGGTCAGACAAGGGTCCAATGCCACTAGCCCCCTCGGAGCCGACAAGGGAGACCCGACGACCGGATCCCTCCAAGGAAGGTCTCAAGAAGGAAATCAGAGTCGAAGACGACGGAGCCGACAGGGGAGGTATCGGCTCCGGCGCACCCACAGTCAATGTTCCGAGAAGCTCCGGCTCCGAACTCTGAAGGAGAGTCGGAGGAGGAATTTCAGGGGGATGAGGGATAGCGGTCGTCTGCTGAGACGGGCTATGGAGCATCTGGGCCAGTGCCTGTGACTTCAGAAGTCTACTTACCACCCTCTCCAAGTCATGGTCTGACAGCCTGGAAGACCTTGAAGATCGGCTCCGATGGCTCCGCTCCGACAACAGAGGAGATCCCGGAGCCGAGTGAATCGACTCCAGGGAAGGGGACCGAGATCTCTTCTTGGAAGGAGCCATCGGAGCCGAAGACCCTTCGGTTCCATATGGAGCAGACAGCTTATCGGCACCAGTCTTAGTCAAAGATACGTCGGCTCCGGCCGGAGCCGACATCGATGCAAGTTTAACAGAGCCAGCCGGCACCGATACCACTACCTCAGAGATAGAAAGATCGGCTCCAGCCAGAGCCGATCTAGACTCTGAAGGAGTCGGAGCCACAGCCGAAGGCTTAGAAGTCACAGCCGAGGCTTTAGGTGGCTTAGAGGGCTTACCCGACCCAGTCTTGGTAGGTGAGCCCTCTGGCTTCAATAAGCCACGTAGGATAAGTTTATTCCTACGTTCCTGCAGGACTCTCTGGCTGAAGGAGTGACAAATAGCACAGGAGTCCTGCAGGTGTAGAGGCCCCAGGCAGTACACACAAGAAGTGTGACCGTCTGTCAGAGACATCTTCTGACAGCACGAGTCACACTTCTTGAAGCCTGAGACCTTTACTTCTTTGGACATAGTATGCCCAACACCAAAAAAGCACACACAGACAATCCAATCACACAGTTAGCTTAGTGGAAAGGAGAAAAACTAATTAACACACCCACACTTCCTGACAGAAAAAGTAATGGAATGGAGGCTTAAGGCCTGAGGGAGGAAAAACTATCCCTAATACAAGAAGAAAGGGAATATAGGGCTATGACCGATAGGTACTATTAACACTTACTCTTAAGAAAGAGAGTATAGGAAAAAAAGGAAATTTTTGACTGACTTTAGTATAAATATACTACAACTTTACCTGAGCTGGTAAAAGGAGACCTCTTCGCGAAGCGGCAAACGAGATCTGGGGTAGTCACGCCTTGCATCATGGGATATAGGGTTGCCTCGAGCTGGTAAAATTAGCTCTCGAGCTTAGCAAGTGCCGAGTCGGAGCCGAGGATCGGCTCCGAACCCATCCAGCAAGAATGAAGGCGAGTTTGACAACTTAACATTACTGATTTTACCAGTACAAGTATCAAGAAAGAGCAAATTTCCATTGGTCCCTAGAAATTACCATTTGCTAAAGCTTGACCTCATCTGTCATCACACTGGATCTGCCAATGGAGAGATGATAAAATCAGCAAAAGGAGAGAAATACTGCTGAAATTTAATTCATCATCAAGTGTTGATGAGAACCTTCACGAGGTGGACCCGGTTCTTCACAAAATCTCACCAAGACGACACTGATATATAGACTGTATTTTATATAGAGTATACTGTGGACAGAAGCAGGTTAAAAAAAAGCCCCAGGATAAAAAAAAAATGACCAGTCCTGGTAGGCACACTGGTACCAGGACTGGAAAAAATGACAGTGTAGAATCTTCAAGACATGGAAATATTCCTACAATGGGGCTAGACCAGGCCTAGAGGGAGGACAGCCCCTCTCTTAGAGAAGGAAGTAGCAGTCCACAAAAATCACAAAAACTGGCAGGCCAAAAATGAGCCATACAGACAGAGTGGACTATTGAGGATAAGAAAGAAATAATGTACTGTTACTGTTATGCAAGAATTTCCAGCCAAAGGATATACTAAAAGACTACGAGAAACATCAGAGTAAAGAAAAATACTTCCACAAGAAAGACTGCCAGAAACTTCAAATAAAAATGTGTGTTTATTAATACAACAGATCCATGAAAAATACTATATACACTAAGAAACCTTCTGCCGTTTGGAAAAAAGTGACTGAGGAAGTGTGAAAATTTAAAGAACAAAATTTAGATATGTTTGAAGGATATAAAAAATAATATGGACATGGGAAAGAAAGAGAGATCTGATATGGTGCAATATTTATACAAAGGAGAAAGTCAAATTAATAAACACAAAAAAGGCAGCCCCTAAGATATTTGCAGAGAAATATAGGCAAAGGCATCCAGATATGGAAAGTTTTACAATAGAAAAAAATAAGATCACAAAGAGGGAATGTTGAACAGAATATTATTCAAGTAGAAGTTAAAAAAAATAGAGGCTGAAGTTGTTGAATATTTGCAAAGTGAAGGACTCAATGTAGAAAGTCTAACAGGTCATATCACAGCATGATGGACCATCTAGTCCACAATTGAGGAGAAACAAGAGGAGCAGAAGACGTCTGAAGAAATATGGGCATGGGAAAAAAGAGGTTTAATATGCTGCAATATTTATGCAAAGGAGAAAGCAAAACTAATCAATGCAAAAAGAGCAGCACCAAAGATATCTGAAGAGAAATGCAGGCAAAAACATCTAAATATGGAAAATTTTAAAATACAAAAAATAAGAAAACAAAGAGGAAAAGTAGAAGAGAGGATAAGTAATGCAGAAGTTAAAGAAATGCAAACAGAGGTTATGGACTACTTGCAAAGTGAAGGATTTAGTATAGAAAATTTAACACCACAACAGGATAGAACAATGGTCACCCAAATTAAGAAGAAACCAGTGGAGTAAGAAGCATCTAATTAGTGGACGTGAAGATAATTTGGAGACTCCCACAGGAAACCAGTACAAATATTCAGTTTCAGCTATACAGCAAGGGAAAGAAAGCAGATGTCTCTACCTTGGATGGGTCCGGAGCCGCTGTGCAGGCACCGGCTTCTGAGGATGTATTCAGGCCTACTGACTTGCATATTAAACCAACCCCATCTTCTTCTTCAAGGCCTAAAACTCGATCCATACCTAGAAAACCGACACCAGACCGAATGGTCAGGCCTTTCTGCCTAAAATAAAAATGATAAGAATGGCTGAAGACCTTATTACTCCAATCAGGGGAAGCCATCCTTCCCCATCTAAGAAACCTAGATCAGATTTTCCTTCTCATTCTTCTGATCGGAATTCTGAAATTTCTGTTTATGACCAGGATTTGCCCTTATCTACCTATGAGGATTCTGATGCAGAGGACTCTATTCCCACTGCTTCCCCTCTACAGGATTTCTCTTTTGGTGAAACCTTGCATGCACTTAGGGAGCATTTCCGCTGGGAAAGCCAGTATTACTCAGACTCCAAAAAGTGGCTTAGAGAATTCTTACTCCTACCTCAACACAGGCCTTTAGCTATCCCTCCTGTGCTGGACATTCTAGATGATATCTTCTCAGAATCTAGCCTGGCCCCCGACTCTACCTCCTGCTCCCAGAAAATCTGATAGGTATTACAGGGTACCTGACTCTCACAAGTTCCTCTAAGAATCTTACTGCAGATCCTGAGACCATTTCACAAGGATCCAAGGGCATTAAGGCTACTACTGCCAAAAATCCTACCACCTCTGATAGAGATTCCAGGGCGCTGGATAGATGGGATAAGAAGGTATACACTTCTGCGACCTTGGCCATTAGGGCCTTAAACTGCCAGTTTCATATGTTAAAGTATCAGCAGCATATTACTGGATTGTTTAAACAGAAAATGATGTTGATTCCTGACTGTGATGAAAATAAAAATTTACAGGATTTAATGCATTCTGCTGAAAAAGTTGGAAAACATACTTTGCAATGTGGTTTTGATTCATTAGAGGCATCTTGCAGGGCTGCTGTCACTGAGTCTGTACTTAGAAAGCATGCTTGGCTTAAGGAGCAATCTTTGCCAGATCATGTTAAAGCCAAATTACTGGATGCTCCCTTAAACCAAGATCGCCTGTTTGGCAACAGAGCAAAAGTAGTACTTAAAAAGATGGAGGAAAAAGCTAAATCTATGCAAACTGTTAAAGATTTCCTGCAAGTACAGCCTCCCAGATTTAGTAGGCATTGGCCCTCTCAGAAGTGGTCCTTTCCTGCCTCTTCCAGGCCTTCTCAGTCCAAACCCAGAACCAGCAGAACACCCAGGCTTCAGTCCTAAGGTACTCACAGGCCTAAGCAGTAGGGGGCTCCCACTTCCAAAGTAGGGAGTAGTAAGATTCCCCCCTATGGTAAACTGTCTCAATGACTTAACTTTTAAATCTTCCAAGCCCTGCTTAACTGACTGTTCCTTTAGGGGGAAAGATTGCCCAGCATGCAAAAAATTTGGAACTCATTACCCAGGACAAATGGGTTTTAAATATAGTTTCCCAAGGGTACAGATTTCAATTCCACTCCTTACCAAACCCAAACGGTTGGCCAGACGTACCCTCAAATCAGTAGGCAGAGGCTCAAAAACAAGTACTTTCTCTCTTAAGCATAAAGGCTATTCAAACTGTACCAGAAGAAGAAAGGGGACAAGGTTTCTACTAAAGACTTTTCCTGGTACCCAGAAAAGACGATTCCTGGCATCCTATCCTGGACCTGTCTATCCTAAGCACATTTTTGGTAATACCAAAATTCAAGAATCTAACTCCTCATCAGCTGCTTCCCATGCTAGGCAAAGATGTCTGGTTGGCAACACTGGATTTAAAAGAAGCCTACATGCACATCCCAATAAGGGAATCTTGCAGAAGATACCTACGCTTCAGAGCAGGCTACATGCACTATCAGTTATCTGCTCAGCCATTAGGCGTATCTACTGTGCACAGGGTATTCACAAAGTGCCTAGCCCCAGTCATTGCATTTTGCAGGCAAAGAAATATTCAAATATACAGACTAAGAACCTGTAGGACAACGCCAAACACTTGAAACAAAGAACCGTTGCCAACACCAAATACGAAAGGCTGATTTTCGTTTTAAATAATCCACAACGTTTATTAAAACGCAATACTCTCCAAGAATAAACAAAGACAGATAAAAGTAAAACGCTACAAGCGTTTTTCGTCCCGATCAATATCAAGACTTCTTCAGACAAAGCTAGCACTGACAAAACTTGTGTTTAAATATACATTAATCAGGTAAATGCAGGTGCGTTGTGTTAATTACTGCTATTCAGCACAAACTGTTTAAAGCAACAGATACTCGCGGCCCTGTTTATGTATATATGCGTGTTTAAAAATATTTAAAAACCCATTCTTTAAAAACCATTTTATTCCCTCATAGTCTTACTAAAAACTACCTACAAGTCAATTTATTAATAATAATTAAAATTATGAATAATTCTATAAAAGTTCATTCTAAAGAGAAGTATATAAATAAATATAAATAATGGCTTTACAAGTCTGTGTACTATATGGTTGATGCTGCAGCCTACTTCATTTTATAGCTTGAATTAATTTAAGGTTTTTTTATTAAAAGATTTTTTTGAAATTAAATAATTATAATTATTAATTAAGTTACCTTAATAAATTTCTAATTTTTAATATACATGTTATTGAACATAGTTCGTTTAAGCCTGGTTCTCTACAGGCTGCCAAATGTAATTGCCAGCTCAATTCATGTTTTTCAAGTTCCAATTTCAAGTAGTTATCATTCAAAAAGTCATGTTCTATCAGACACTTATTAGTTTGACTAATAACCATGAATTTAAATGAATGGCCCAGATTCTCTGCGCAATGTCTAGCTAAAGCATTTTCACTTTTATTCCTTGCTATTGCATAGACATGCTCATAAATCCTATCACGCAAACGCCTGTCCGTTTTACCCACATAAAATGACGGGCACTGTGAGCACTGTGCCAAATAAACCACAGCCCTAGAATTACAATTATATGTATCCTTAATGTAAACATTTTCTTTCCTAATGGTGAACATGTCAGTTGTTTCTATATAACAACAATACTTACATGCACCACATTTCTTTGTGCCCCCTTTATTTTTCTTAACTTTAAATTTTATCTCAAGTAATTTTTTCATATTTGTACCCCTTCTATAGGATACAATGGGACCAAAGTTCAAAATTCTAGAGAGGTCTTTATCCAATGCTAAACAGTACCAATATTTCTAAACTATTTTACAAATGTCCAATGCCTCTGGACAAAAAGTAAAAGCAATTGTAAAGTTTTTCTTAATATTGTCCCTATTACCCCCATTTTGTTCGTCACTACTAAAAACATCAGAGTCTCCATTAGTAATACAGTTTCCTAAGTCGTTCACCACACCTGATGTATTCATCTCCAAATCAATGTACAAAATTGGTTTGTATGTTTCATTCCTTCTTTTGTCAACTACTTCTTGGAAAATTCCTTCTAAAAATGAGGCAGGATATCCTCTACTGTGGAATGAATAATATAAAAAATCACATTCCTGTTCAAATTCCTCATTTAATGTAATCATCCTCGCCGCCCTGACCAGTTGGCCTTTAACCACAGATTTCTTTTGGTGGCGGGGATGTGAACTAGTAAAATGAAGGAAACTGTTAGAATATGTACTTTTTCTGAAAATTTTTGCTGTATATCTACCCATGTTCTTACTTAATTCAACATCCAGAAAGTTAATAGTTGTTTCTTGAAAGTTTTTTGTGAACCTTAAAAATAATGTTGAGTTAAAATAATTCACTAATTTGTCTGCTTGTTCTTTCTGACCTCTAAGAATGATAAAAATATCATCCAAGTATCTTTTATAAGTGACCATACTGTTGGCCCATTGACTGTTAAAGATGTAGTTACCAGGTTCGCAAAACTTGCGCCTACTGGTGAACCCATTGCTACACCAATTGTTTGTATAAATAACTTATTTTCAAACAAAACGAAGTTATTTTTCAAAATAATATCCACTAGATGTTCAACTAAGTTACATTCGTTATCATTTGCCCCTTTTGACCTAATGAAATCAATGACCCATTCTATACCCAAATTGTGCGGAATACATGAATATAAATCACGAACATCAACTGTTAGGAAGTTCAATGTGTTGTCAAAAATAGTTATTTAAAACGAAAATCAGCCTTTTGTATTTGGTGTTGGCAACGGTTCTTTGTTTCAAGTGTTTGGCGTTGTCCTACAGGTTCTTAGTCTGTGTTTTTCGTTTACCACCAACTAGAAAGGATGGATTCCCCACCCGAAGAAGGAAATCTTTCTCAGGGTAACTTAACGCAACTTTTGGAGCTGATTAATGAACGGCTTGATCGTTCATCAGAGAAGGTGGATGGCGTAACCTGCCCTAGCGGTGTTACAACGGATACAATAGCTAGCACTACTCCAGGTTCATCTAGTGCACAGTCGGTGCACAATAACAGGATAGCCCTACCACCACGGAGACAAAAGGGGGAAACAAATATGATTAACTCTGTTAATACCACAAATACCTTTGAACTTGGGACTTGGTTAAATAACGAACTGAACATGGATCACCTACAGGAAGGTACTGATACAATAATTGATAATGAAAGTAGGTGTACTATTGTGGATAAATTAAAATCTTTTGATGCTAAACTATTTAAAATTAAAAAACTTCAGCTTGAATTGAATTATTTTAACAGATGTTTAAAAGAGAGAATTGTTCCAAAGGGATTAAGACATTTTTCATATCCCACCGGCCTTGAATATGGGTCGGACTTTTTCAATGAATTGATTACTATTTATAACAATCATGGCCTGGAAATCTTGCAATGTATGATAAAACATTATCAAATTTCCCTTGATGTTTTAATAAATGAAGCCACTACTCTTGAAAATGAAATCAAGAATGATCTAGACTATAACAGGTACGAGTTTGAATATAATAGATCATTGTCCAGTATAGCACAGCAAATGACGAAATTAAAAGCAAATAAATTAAGGAAATTACAGAGAGATTTGAAAGCTTATAAAGAAGGGGTGGCCTTTCTGAAGCCACCAAGTTCCCAAAATGGTTCCTGTAACTATAGAACGAACACGGACCAGACGCCTGTAAAAGACCAGGGAAGAACACTATATAATAGAAATATTCCTGTCAGTCAAGGCGCAAATCCATCAACGGACTTTAGTCATACAAATATTGACGGTAAAACATTTGAGGAAGAAACCAGTGGCTCAAGTTCGAACCAACATTTCCCCCCTGATAACAATCAATGGCAAACACAAGCCCCCCCCCCAAAAAAAAACTACAGAGGGGGGAGGGGGGACAACTGGAGAACGAATCCACAACAGGGATTCAAGAAAAAATACAACACTCGCAGCAACAACAAGTATCAGGGTTAAAATTGTTTGAGACATTGACAAACAATGAAGGAGATTTTACTATTTACAATTTTACCGAGTGTTGTATTGATAGGACATTGGTCGAACTTCTTGGGAAAGGCCTTACCTTTGTACCCACTAAAAAATTTGATATAGCAGAATTGTTAATTGATTTTAAGTTGTTCATCCGTAAGCTCAATTTGAGTATTCTGTTTGGTACTACTGTATTTAATGAAAATGAATTAAGGGTAGTAAGCACTTTTAATCCACCTCAGAATGCCACACTAAATATGTTTGAACAACTTTGTGAAAATGAATTCAGAGAGTTAACAAAATACCCTGTGAAAGGGAAATATAAGGGTAACATCTCAGAAGAGGAAAGGTCACTATTATCACTACTTAGAAGTCTCCCACTTAGGTTCATGAAACCGGATAAGGGTGGGGGACTAGTGGTGCTATATAATGAGGATTATTCTAACATTATGTTAACACTTTTAGAAAGTGATACCTATGAAATGGTGAGTAGGAATGAGTTAAATCAGGCATACAACAGAATTAAAATGTTTATTAGTGACCTGTATACAGATGGATTGATAAATATGAAACAAAATCATTATTTAACAATGTTAGCCCCAAGGATCCCAAAAATTTTTGGGATCCCCAAATTACATAAAGATCTAATGAACCCACCATTTAGAGCATTAGTGGATGCAAGACCATCAATGACCTACCCATGTGCCAAATTAGTGGACTCTATTTTAAAAAAGTACATAAGTACAGAAAAACAAATCCTTAAAGATTCATGGTCCTTCTTGGAAGGTATGCAGTCCACTATTTTTGACAACACATTGAACTTCCTAACAGCTGATGTTCGTGATTTATATTCATGTATTCCGCACAGTTTGGGTATAGAATGGGTCATTGATTTCATTAGTTCAAAAGGGGCAAATGATAACGAATGTAACTTAGTTGAACATCTATTAGATATTATTTTGAAAAATAACTTTGTTTTGTTTGAAAATAAGTTATTTATACAAAAAATTGGTGTAGCAATGGGTTCAGCAGTAGGCGCAAGTTTTGCAAACCTGGTAATGGCCTACTGGGAAACGAACTACATCTTTAACAGTCAATGGGCCAACAGTATGGTCACTTATAAAAGATTCTTGGATGATATTTTTATCATTCTTAGAGGTCAGAAAGAACAAGCAGACAAATTAGTGGATTATTTTAACTCAACAACAACATTTTTAAGGTTCACAAAAAACTTTCAAGAAACAACTACTAACTTTCTGGATGTTGAATTAAGTAAGAACATGGGTAGATAGATATACAGCAAAAATTTTCAGAAAAAGTACATATTCTAACAGTTTCCTTCATTTTACTAGTTCACATCCCCGCCACAAAAAGAAATCTGTGGTTAAAGGCCAACTGGTCAGGGTGGCGAGGATGATTACATTAAATGAGGAATTTGAACAGGAATGTGATTTTTTATATTATTCGTTCCACAGTAGAGGATATCCTGCCTCATTTTTAGAAGGAATTTTCCAAGAAGTAGTTGACAAAAGAAGGAATGGAACATACAAACCAATTTTGTACATTGATTTGGAGATGAATACATCAGGTGTGGTGAACGACTTAGGAAACTGTATTACTAATGGAGACTCTGATGTTTTTAGTAGTGACGAACAAAATGGGGGTAATAGGGACAATATTAAGAAAAACTTTACAATTGCTTTTACTTTTACTTTTTGTCCAGAGGCATTGGACATTTGTAAAATAGTTAGGAAATATTGGTACTGTTTAGCATTGGATAAAGACCTCTCTAGAATTTTGAACTTTGGTCCCATTGTATCCTATAGAAGGGGTACAAATATGAAAAAATTACTTGAGATAAAATTTAAAGTTAAGAAAAATAAAGGGGGCACAAAGAAATGTGGTGCATGTAAGTATTGTTGCTATATAGAAACAACTGACATGTTCACCATTAGGAAATAAATTTTTACATTAAGGATACATATAATTGTAATTCTAGGGCTGTGGTTTATTTGGCACAGTGCTCACAGTGCCCGCCATTTTATGTGGGTAAAAACGGACAGGCGTTTGCGTGACAGGATTTCTGAGCATGTCTATGCAATAGCAAGGAATAAAAGTGAAAATGCTTTAGCTAGACATTGCGCAGAGAATCTGGGCCATTCATTTAAATTCATGGTTATTAGTCAAACTAATAAGTGTCTGATAGAACATGACTTTTTGAATGATAACTACTTGAAATTGGAACTTGAAAAACATGAATTGAGCTGGCAATTACGTTTGGCAGCCTGTAGAGAACCAGGCTTAAACGAACTATGTTCAATAACATGTATACTAAAAATTAGAAATTTATTAAGGTAACTTAATTAATAATTATAATTATTTAATTTCAAAAAAATCTTTTAATAAAAAAACCTTAAATTAATTCAAGCTATAATATGAAGTAGGCTGCAGCATCAACTATATAGTACACAGACTTGTAAATCCATTATTTATATTTATTTATATACTTCTCTTTAGAATGAACTTTTATAGAATTATTCATAATTTTAATTATTATTAATAAATTGACTTGTAGGTAGTTTTTAGTAAGACTATGAGGGAATAAAATGTTTTTTAAAGAATAGGTTTTTAAATATTTTTAAACACGCATATATACATAAACAGGGACGAGAGTATCTGTTGCTTTAAACAGTTTGTGCTGAATAGCAGTAATTAAGACAACGCGCCTGCATTTACCTGATGAATGTATATTTAAACACAAGTTTTGTCAGTGCTAGCTTTGTCTGAAGAAGTCTTGATATTGATCGGGACGAAAAACGCTTGTAGCGTTTTACTTTTATCTGTCTTTGTTTATTCTTGGAGAGTATTGCGTTTTAATAAACGTTGTGGATTATTTAAAACGAAAATCAGCCTTTCGTATTTGGTGTTGGCAATAATTCTTTGTTTCAAATATTTAAATATACCCATACCTGAACAATTGTCTAATTCAGGCAGAAAGCCAGGACATACTATTAAATCACTGGCATTTGTAAAGAAATTGCTAACGTCTCTGGGGTACACCATAAATGAAAATAAATCACATCTTGTACCCTGCCAACAAATTGTATTCCTGGGAGCAAGCTTGAATACAATGTCCCAGATGGCCTACCTCATGCAAGAGAAACAAGTTCATTTGACAGTCTACTTCAAACTACTGGCCACAAAGACCCAGCTATCTGCAAGGAAAATACTGCAAACCCTGGGGTTCATGGCCTCTTGCATTCTACTAATTCCATATGCAAGACTGCATATGAGGAAACTACAGTGGTATCTAAAAAGCCCATGGTGTCTCAGGATCTAGAATCAATGATTCCCATCATACCTTGTCTACAGATTGAGTTCTTTTGGTGGGCAGAGGCCTGCCACCAAAACAAGGGACTACCATTCATTCTACCCCCTGCCGCCCAAACCCTAACAACAGATGCATCAGATTATAGATGGGGGGGCTTACTTGGCAGGGCAGTGCATTCAGGGCAAATGGAACCCAAATCAAATGCACCTGCATATCAATCAAAAAGAAATGTTAGCTGTACAGAATGCTCAGACAGCCTTCGAGGACCACATTCTTCCAGGACAATTATTGGTAAAGAAAACACCACTGTTATGTGGTACATAAACAAGCAGGGGGGAACCCACTCATACCCATTCTGCAGACTAGACCTTGGCTCTGTGGAACACAGCCTTGAGCTACCAAGTGCACCTACAGGCGCAGTTCCTGCCAGGAAAGCTAAATACTCTGGCAGACGACCTAAGCAGAAATCTCATGGACCCACACGAGTGGAAACTGGAACCAAATATATTCAACATGTTGAGAAACAAATGGGGGAGCCCAGAGATAGACCTGTTTGCCTCCCCCCAGAACTACCAATTGGACAAATTCTGCACAAGGACTCCTCGCAAACAAGCTTGGAAAGTGGATGCCCTGTCCTTCACATGGAAAAACCTATCAATTTATGCCTTTCCCCCTCTGCCTCTCCTTTCCAAGGTACTACTAAAGATCAAACAGGACAAACTAAGGACAATACTGATTGCACCAGACTGGCCACGCCAACACTGGTACCCCCTCTTGCACAGTATGTCACTGCTGCCACGATGGCACCTGCCTCAGTCCCCTGCCTTGCTGTCTTAGCAGGAGGTCCAGATTCTGCACCCACAGCTTCAAACCCTGAACCTGGCAGCCTGACTACTTACCTGATCTTTCCGTTACCATCCCTCAGTAAGCAAGTGATGGATGTCATTCTGGAGGCAAGGAGGCCTAGTACTAGAAAATCCTATGCTGAAAAATGGAAAAGATTCTGTTCCTGGAGCCAAACACAGGGGATGGGCACAGCAGCACCCAATTTACCCCATATTCTTAAATACTTAACTGAGATGCTTCACAAGGGCCTTTCCTTTTACTCCATCAAAATTCATGCCTCAGCCATTTCAGCTCATTACAATACAGAACCACACCTCTTCACTCCTCCACTGCTGAAGCAATTCCTCTGATGGGCCAAAAACTTAAGACCACCCAGGAGAGCCCCTACTCCAGCCTGGGACCTTAACTTTGTACTGGAAAAGCTCACGCTACCTTCCTTTGAGTCAGCTGCAAATGCAGAGTTGAAATTCCTTTTGGAACACAGCTTTCCTTCTAGCCATCACTTCAGCAAGAAGGGTGTCTGAATTACAGGCCCTCATGGCAGTGGAGCCTTTCATCATCTTTCATGCTGACAGGGTGTCCCTCAGGACCAATCCCTCCTTCATGCCCAAGGTGGTATCCATTGTGGCCCTTAATTAGTCTATTTATTTGCCAACCTTCTTCTCTAATCCACAGAACAAAGGGGAACGAATACTGCACTCCTTGGACATGCACAAACAACTTAGATTTTACTTGGAATGGACTAAGCCTCTCAGGAAATCCGAACAGCTGCTGGTTACATTTGCTGCAGGGGCAGAGGGGAAGGCCATTTCAAAGCAAACCATTTCTAATTGGATAGGCCATTGCATTCATTTCTGCAATAAGCACCATGGAAAACCTACCCCGCAGGGGGATAAGACCACATTCAACCAGGACTGCATCTACCTCTACAGCCTTTCTCAGAGGTGTCCCTACCAGGGACATCCTAGAAGCTGCTACCTGGAGTTCTGTACATACCTTCACCAAACATTACCACTTGCCAATTTTTTTCTAAATCCAGAGCTGGCTTTGCCATTGCAGTCTTGCAGGGCCTTATAGCTGGTCCTAATGCTATCTAATTACCTCCTCCATCCTTAGCTTTGGGAATCTACCCAAGTGTGATGACTGCAACAGTGAAACATGAATAACATAGTACAGTTGTGTACACTTACCATAAATGTAGATGTTTGAGCATTTTCACTGTTGCAGTCCTGGTTACCCTCCCTCCAGCCCCCTGACTTCTATTGACTATACCTCTGTTCTTGTTTACTATGCTTACAGCTTTTTGGTGTATTTGCTTTTTTTGTTGGGGGTGTAACCTTGTATATAATTGTTTCCCATTATGGGGGCACATGCCATCTGGGGCAAGAAAAACTGATGTAATGGCGTCGTTTACATGCTCTATACCCCTGACTACCTGACGTCATGGAAGATGAGACAGCAACCGACGCAGGACCCAAGACTGAGGGCTACTGCAGGCAGATAACCCAAATGTGATGACTGCAACAGTGAAGCACGAAGAACATCAGGAAAATATGGCAAATCTGACGCAGTCAATGCTGTGGAGTAATAGGCTAGTTAGTTCCCATATGAAATAGCAACGGATGACACAACGTAGATGACACAAGGCTTTCTGAACATTCATTACTGTGCAGCCAAATTAATAACAGATAAAGTCTATCACAAGAACACAGGGAGTAATCAAATACCATCATGGAAGTATTGAATAGATAAAACTATAAAGCAATTAAGACAAGAAGTGTCACTGTTAGAAGAGTACAGAAGAGGGAAGAGATCAACAAAATATTCCGGAAGATAGATGTGATAAAAGCAATGTGAAGTATTATAATGGATCAGGACAACGTGCAGTATTATAATGGATCAGGATTTATCATGCACTATCGCAAATAAACTAAAAATATCAGCAAAGGCAGAAAAAAATCTTAGAAGATACACAGATAAATATAAAGGAAAAGTAAAAAATAAGCAATTTATTGAAGACCCAAAAAAGTTTTATAGAGAATTGGGAAACAAGGTAAAAGGAATTAAAAGACCACCAAAAAAGAAGAAATAGATTTTGGAGAAGTATTTATGAAGATCCTATGGAATATAAAGATGCTAAATGGATAAAAAAAAAGAATAAGAAGTTCAAATGTACAAGATATGAAATGGGATGAAGTGACGGCCAAAGAGATGAAAACAAAGTTAGGAAAAGCTGGAGAACCCCAGGCCCAGATGCAGTACCAAACTTCTGGCTAAAAGTACTAA
Organism: Protopterus annectens; assembly: GCF_019279795.1. Lineage (NCBI taxonomy): Eukaryota > Metazoa > Chordata > Ceratodontiformes > Protopteridae > Protopterus > Protopterus annectens. The sequence continues at coordinate 1,117,576,024 of NC_056731.1, read as the reverse complement.
CATCGTTGCACAAAGATTTAGCCATGAATACTCTGTAGAGACACCTGCCTAGCTAACAACAGAAAAACAGTACTCCTACTTAAGAGTGAACCTGCAAAGTACACTAAAAATAACTTGACCAACAACTTACCTTCCGATAATGTATAAATTATACACAGGAATTTATGCTAACAGAGTTTTATTTATTCAGAAGGAAAGTCAGTTATGGCAATAGAGCAAAAGGGTATTAAAAGAAAGTCATATGGAACAAAGGATCATTTGTTGTTAAAGAAAGTCATAGCGCAGAACTGTAAAAGGGGAAGAATCAAAGTATGGCATGGACAGACAAATGAAGGCTGAGGCATTTGACAGTATCCCACCACTCATCGATAAAAAAGTGCTTAAAAACGTGTAACATGCACCCTACACTGATAAACTATATCACAGTGATTATGAAACAGTGGAAAACCACTATGCAGGTAAGCCATGATAAAGGACAAATGATTCTTCCTGGGATAAAAATCCAAAGGGGGCATTCGAGGTTGACTCTAGGTCACCGATGGTCTTTTAACCCATTCAGCTGTCTGCTTAATATAGTAGTTCATGGCTATAATTGGACTTCCAGAAAGCAACAGTGTAAAGACTTTTCACTGTGTCTGTCAATGATTTAAAACTGTATAGCTCATCAGATGAGGAACTGAAATCACAAGTGCAAGTATCAAAACTTTTTCAGATGATATGAAAATGTTATTTGGTCTTGATAAATGTGCAAAAGCAACATTTACAGCAGGAAAGCTGCAGCATCAAGACAACATTGGTTTGGGACAAGAATGTGGTATAAAAGAACTTGAGAAAGAGGGAGTGTATAAATATTTGGGAAATGATGGACCAAAATTAAAAGATGAACAAATGCGACTAAAACTCAGTAAGGAATATTTCAGAAGACTTAAATTAATCCTGAAAAGAGTGTTAGCATCTAAGAATAAAGTTCAGGTTATAAACCAATTTACTCTTCTTGTCCTAACTTACAGTTTTGAAGTGACTGACTGGCCCCAATAGGTGTTGAACAGATTGGACAGGAAAACAAGGTGGATGCTTCACACTCATCAAATGATTTATAAAAATCAGTGCATACCAAGGGTATATATTCCCCATCGGGAAGGAGATATGGGGTGTCCTTGAAACTGATTATATGTATAGATCTGTAATTGTGGGACTGCATACATATCTGCTGACCTCACAAGACTCAAACATAGTAAAAGTTTTGAAACATGAGGAGAATAAATCTAAAGATTACTTCCAGTCTTAGTCCAGCAGAAGCATATCGGCGTCAAGCAGGAATGGAAGTCAAACCATAAGTACACATGCCAAAACACAAAAAGACTAAGGTGAAGGATCAGATGAGAAGGGAAGAAATGTGGAAAATGCATAAATACAGTTGCAAGTACAGAAAACTCCTGAACAACCTCGTGTTGATCAGGATCGAATGCAGGAATGGTTAAGGAAAGGCAAATTCAAACCAAAAGATGAAGGGTTAATATTGGCGGCCCAAGATAGTAGACTATGTGTACGTTGGTTTACAAGTCCATTGAACATGTGGGAGAAACAGACAAATGTAGGTTTGTAAAACAGAATTGGAACAGTTGCACACCTTCTTGCTGGTTGTGACATACTAATGGCAGAAATACTGTACACTGAAGGGCATAATAATGTGGCAAGACTGTTGCACTGGGGATTGTGCAAACATTACAATAGTGAAGTAGTCAAAGCACACTTACCATAAATGTAGTTGTTCGAGTGTATTCAATGTTGCAGTCATCACATTTGGGTTATCTGCTTGCAGTAACCCTCAGTCGGCCTGATTATCAAAGTCTTGGGTCCTGTGTCATTGCTGTCTCATCTTCCGTGACGATGGGTAGTCAGGGGTATAAAGCATGCAGCCAACGCCATTACATCAGTTTTTCTTGCCCCAGATGTCAGGTGCTCCCCCAAATGGGAAACAAATATATATATATATATATATATATATATATATACACACACACACACACACACACACATATACACCTATACATATATAATTATATACACACAAGGTTACACCTCCAACAAAAAAGCAAATACACCAAAAAGCTTTTAAGTATAAAGGAGAGTAAAGGTATAGCCAAAAGAAGTCTGGGGACTGTAGTGAGGGTAACCAGGACTGCAACAGTGAACACACTCGAACATCTACATTTATGGGAAATGTACACAACTGTACTATGTTCTTCATGTTTCACTGTTGCAGTCATCATATTTGTGTAGATTCCCAAAGCTAAGGATGGGAGGAGGCGTTCAGATAGCATTAGGACCGGCTATAAGGCCCTGCAAGACTGCAGTGGCAAAGCCAGCTCTGGATTTAGAGAAAACTGGTAAATGGTAATGCTTGGTGAAAGTATGTACAGAACTCCAGGTAGCAGCTTCTAGGATGTCCCTGGCAGGTACACCTCTGAGAAAGGCTGTAGAGGTAGATGCAGCCCTGGTTGAATGGGGTCTAATCCTCTGTGGGATAGGTTTTCCATGGTGCTTATAGCAGAAATTAATGCAATGGCCTATCCATTTAGAAATGGTTTGCTTTGAAATAGCCTTACCCTCTGCCACCGGCAGTTGTTCAGATTTCCTTTAAGATTTGGTCCTGTCCAAATAAAATTTAAGCTGTCTGTGCAAATTTACGGAGTGCAGTATCCTTTCCCCTTTGTTCTGTGGATTAGAGAAGCTTAGCAAATGAATGGACTGATTGAGAGACACACTGGATACCACCTTGGGCATGAAGGAGGGACTGGTCCTGAGGGACACCCTGTCCACATGAAATATGATGAAAGGCTCCACTGCCATAAGGGCCTGTAATTCAGATATCCTTCTTGCTGAAGTAATTGCTAAAAGGAAGGCTGTTTTCCAAGATAGACATTTTAACTCTGCACTTGCAGCTGGTTCAAAAGGAGGAAGAGTGAGTTTTTCCATTACAAAGTTAAGGTCCAAAGCTGGAGTTGAGGCTCTCCTGGGTGGTCTTAAGTTTTTGGCCCCTCTGAGGAACTGCTTCAGCAGTGGATGAAAGAAGAGGGGCGGTTCAGTGTTGTAATGAGTTGAAATGGCTAAGGCTTGAATTTTGATGGAGGAAAAGAAAGGCCCTTGTGAAGCATCTCAGTTAAGTATTAAAGAATATGAGGTAAATTGGGTGCTGCTGAGTTCATCCCTTGAGTTTGCTTCCAGGCACAGAATCTTTTCCATTTTTCGGCATAAGATTTTCTAGTACTAGGCCTCCTTGCTTCCAAAATGACATCCAACACTTGTTTGCTGAGGAATGGTAATGGAGAGATTAGGAAATTAGCCAGGCTGCCATGGTCAGGGTTTGAAGCTGAGGGTGTAGAATCTGTCTCTCCTGCTGTGACAGCAGATTAGGGGTCTGAGGCAGGTCCCATGGAGCCAGCAGTGACAAACTGCGCAAGAGGGGGTACCAGTGATGGTGTGGCCAGTCTGGTGCAATCAGTATCATCCTTAGTTTGTCCTGTTTGATCTTTAGTAGTACTTTGGAGAGGAGAGGCAGAGGAGGGAAGGCATAAACTGATAGATTTTTCCAGCTGAAGGACAGAGCATCCACTTTCCAAGCTGGTTTGTGGGGAGTCCTTGTGCAGAATTTGTCCAATGGGTAGTTCAGGGGGAAGGCAAACAGGTCTATATCTGGGCACCCCCATTTGTTTATCAACATGTTGAAAATCTTTGGTTCCAGTTTCCACTCATGTGGGTTCATGAGATTTCTGCTGAGTTTGTCTGCCAGTGTATTTAGTTTTCCTGGCAGGAATTGAGCCTGTAGATGCACTTGGAAGCTCAAGGCTGTGTTCCACAGAGCCATGGCTAGTCTGCAGAGGGGTAAGAATGGGTACCCCCTGTTTGTTTATGTAGCACATAACAGTGGTGTTGTCCATCCTTACCATTAATTGTCCTGGAAGAATGTGGTCCTTGAAGGCTGTCAGAGCATTCTGTACAGCTAAAATTTATTTTTGATTGATATGCAGGTGCATTTGACTTGGGTTCCGTTTGCTCTGAATGCACTTCCCTGCCAGGTGAGCCCCCATGCATAGTCTGACGAGTCTGTTGTTAGGGTGTGGGCGACAGGGAGTAGAGTGAATTGTAGTCCCTTGTTTTGGTGGCAGGCCTCTGCCCACCAAAAGAACTCTAGCTGGAGACAAGGTATGATAGGGATCAATGCTTCTAGATACAGAGAATGTTGACACCATAGGCTTTTTAGATACCATTGTGGTTTTCTCATATGCAGTCTTGCATATGGAATTAGTAGAATGCAGGAGGCCATGAACACCAAGGCTTGCAGTATTTGCCTTGTAGATAGCAGGGTTTTTGTGGCCATTAGTTTGAAGCAAGTTGTCAAAAGAATTTGTTTCTCTGGCATGAGGAAAGCCATCTGGGAAGTTGTGTTCAAGCTTGCTCCCAGGAATATAATTTGTTGACAGGGTACCAGATGTGCTTTCTGCCTGAATTAGACAATCGTTCAGGTATGTGTATATTTGAAACATTCTTTGCCTGCAAAATGCAATGACTGGAGCTAGGCACTTTGTGAATTCCCTGGGCGCAGTACACAAGCCAAAGGGCAGTGCAGGGAACTGATAGTGCATGTAGCCTGCTTTGAAGCGTAGATATCTAATGCAAGATTCCCTGAATGGGATGTGCAGGTAGACTTTTTTTTAAATTCAGTGTTGCCAACCAGGCATCTTTGCCTAGCATAGGAAGTAACTGGTGAAGAGTTAGCATTTTGAATTTTGGAATCACCAAAAAGGTGTTTAATATAGAGAGGTCCAGAATCAAACGCCAGGAGTTGTCTTTTCTGAGTACCAGGAAAAGTCTTGAGTAGAAACCTTGTCCCTTTTCCTCTTCTGGTACAGTTTGAATAGCCTTTATGCTTAAGACAGAAAGTTCTTGTTTTTGAGCCTCTGCCTACTGATTTGAGGGTAGATCCAACCAACCGTTTAGGTTTGGTAATGTGTGGAAATGAAATCTGTATCCTTGCGAAACTATATTTAGAACCCATTTGTCCTGGGTAATGAGTTTCTAGTTTTTTGCCTGCAGAGCAATCTTTCCCCCTAAAGGAGCAGCAAGTTGAGAAGTGCTTGGAAGTCATTGAGACAGCTTACCATAGGGTGGAGTCTTACTACTCCCTGATTTGGAAATGGGATCCCCCCACTGTTTGGTCCTGTGCATACCCTGGGACTGAACCCTGGGTGTTCTGCTGGTTCTGGGTTTGGACTGAGAAGGCCTGGAAGAGGCAGGAAAAGAACAATTCTTAGAGGGCCAATGCCTACTGAATCTCGGAGGTTGTACTTGTATGAAATCTTTAACAGTTTGCATAGATTTAGCTTTTTCCTCAATCTTTTTAAGAACTTCTTCTGCTTTGTTGCCAAACAGGCGGTCCTGATTTAAGGGAGCATCCAGCAATTTAGCTTTAACATGATCTGGCAAAGATTGCTCCTTAAGCCAAACATGCCTTCTAAATACAGACCCAGTGACAGCAGCCCAGCAAGATGCCTCTAGTGAATCAAAACCACACTGCAAAGCATGCTTTCCAACCTGTTCTTCAGAATGCATTAAATCCTGTAAATCCTTATTTTCAGCACAGTCAGGAATCAACATAATTTTCTGTTTAAGCAATGCAATGATATGCTGCTGATACTTTTAACATATGAAACTGGCAGTTTAAGGCCCTAATGGCCAAGGTTGCAGGAGTGTATACTTTCTTACCCCATCTATCCAGCGCCATGGAGTCTCTATCAGAGGGGCTAGGATTTTTGGCAGTAGTAGCCTTGATGCCCTTGGGTCCCTGCGAAATGGTCTCAGGATCCGCAGTAGGATTTTTAAAAAGGAACTTGTGAGAGTCAGGAACCCTGTAATATCTATCAGGTTTTCTGGGAGCAGGAGGCAAAGAGTCAGGGGCCAACCTAGATTCAGAAACGGCATCATCAACAAAGTCTAGTACAGGAGGGATAGCTAAAGGCCTGTGCTGGGACAGGAATAAGAAACTCCGAAGCCTCTTTTTAGAATCAGAGTAATTCTGGCTTTCCCAGCAAAAGTGCTCTCTAAGAGTATGCAGGGTTTCACCAAAAGAGAAATCCTCTGGGGGGGTGGGGGGAGCAGAGGGAATAGAATCCTCAAAGGAAGACAATGGTAAATCCTGGTCCTCAGAGGAAGCAGACATTTCAGAATCCTGGTCAGAAGTATCTTAAGCAAATTCAGTCCTAGGTTTCTTAGAGGGGGAATGTTGGCTTCCCCTGATTAAAGTAATAAGGTCTTCAGCCATTTTTATCATCTGTTTTTTAGGCATGGAGGCCTGACCATGTGGTCTGGGCATCGGTTTTCTAGGCATAGGTCGAGTTTTAGGCCTTGAAGAAGATGGTGTCGGTTTAATATGGAAGTTAGTAGGCCTGAATACACCCTCAGAAGCCAGTGCCTGCACAGCAGCTCTGGACCCATCCAAGGTAGAGACATCTGCAGGTTCCAAAGTTGAAGCATCTCGTGGCATACCGGACTCCAAATGGGTCTCAGTAGAGGCCTGCGGATAAGAAGTAGCAGGTATCAGGGGCTGCAAAAGCTCCTCACGGAGTACTGGTGAACTGGCCACTGGCTTAGGAGAAGCGTCATCGGCAGCTTTGGACCTAGGCAGCCTGTCTTTGTCTTTATCTTTGTGTTTTTTCAGAATGTCGGTAGTCGGATGGCTTACCGAAGACATATCTGGATAATTGACCTGAGTACCAAAATACTTAGAAGCGTAAATATACCGACGACGAATAGTTTGTTACTTAAATAAGGCAAAAAAACTGACAGCGAGGTACGTCGTGGTCAGGACCGAGGCAAGGAATACAGTACGAATTAAAGTCTTTGTGAGGTATTTGCCTTCCATAAGAAATACAATTATTGACTTTTACTGACAACGAATTAGAGCAAGAAAAAGTTTCCCCAATGGGGTATTGAGCTTTAGTTGAAGACTTTGGTTCTGAAACTCGAAAAAGAAAATTTCAGGAGTCGGCCGACCGGCACTTGCGAACTGCTTCTGCTTCGGGCACAGCACGGCAAGAAAGACTGATGTAATGGCATTGGCTGCATGCTTTATACCCCTGGCTACCTGACGTCATGGAAGATGAGACAGCAACTGACACAGAAATCCGAAGATTCTGGTATTCAAGCTGGCTTTGATGATCAGGCCGACTGAGGGCTACTGCAAGCAGATAACCCAAATGTGATGACTGCAACAGTGAAACATGAAGAACATCACTAGAAACATGAGCCACAAAGTATCAAAGAAAATGAAGTCTATATCAAGTGAGATCCCCATTACCAACAGTTCAACAGATAAATGGGAGAAAACCAGATATAGTGGTCAATGAAAAGAAGACAAAAGTAGTACTGATCATCGAAATCCCTACACCAGTGAATACAGTATCTTGCATACAGAGAAAAACAAAGTAATAAAATATTAGGATATGCAGGAAGAAACGAGAGCAATGTGGAAGAAAGATACTCGGGCAGTTCCAATAGCAGTAGGAGCAATGGGTTAATCGTATTTAGATATGTTAGTGACACATGTAACTCAGTACGAATTGCAGAAGGACTCATTACTTGGCACACAGTGGATGCTGCAAAGTGCACTTTTGGCTAAAATCAAAGACTGAAACAGTACTAATTTCATGAACTTTAATCATACTTTGACTTGGAAATGGGGTACATTCCTGTTATGGTATTAGAAACCCAAAAGATTTGGAGAAATTAAAATGTGGGACAGTATGATAGCAACTGCAATTAGGACCACAACAGAATCTGTATCATTTGATTTTTATATCTGGTATGTAAGGAGAGCAAAGAAACAGACAGTAACTGCATCTTAATGGAAAGAAGATGCATTTTCTTTGTAGCAATAGTGATAATAAATACTGACTGTCTCGGGTAACTCTGGGAAAAGTGGTAACTGAAAGTTTACTGCCTGCCCTATATAGTATCACGGCTTACCCAGTTAACAAAGAGATAAGTAAGACAACTAGATGTTTTTCAGAGTTATACATCTCTGTATGGAACTGGCAAAAAGAAAGGGAATCAAAAAAATGCATTAGACTGTATTTTCACTTCTTCACTTCTCTCCCTGGTCTATGCCTGCAACAAATTAAATTGCTTCCTTAATAAATTAATAAAAATGAACAGTGGCCATGAATCTTCTTTAAGTTGAATAATTTGTTTTGTTTACTTTTAGACTATGTTAGTTAGGCAGGATGGCAGTAAACGGACAATGATGTTCTGTTTTATTTATTTTTTTTTCATTTAACTTCAATATTTTTTTAAGGAACTGCAGTGTAAGGAAGTGATTGTAAACAGATTTGAAACACCTTTATTTCCCTAATAGGTAGAGCTGGCGGATTGCTTGGTTATTTTTTTTCCTTTATGTGACATATTTGTATACACCCACACACAAAGACACACACACACACACATATATATATATATATATATATATATATATATATATATATATATATATATATATATATATATATATATATATATATATATATATATATACACACACACACACACACACACACACACAGATACATATATATATATATATATATATATATATATATATACACATATACAGATATATATACAGATATATATGTGTACATATGTGCATGTATGCATGTGTGTAGATATATATGTATATAAACACAGAAACGTGTGTGTGTGTGTATATGTATATATATATATATATATATATATATATATATATATATATAATACATATAAAGATATAAATACAGATATAAACCTGTTTTTATTTACACATCCATATGATCAAAGTTTTGAACTTCTAAAGTAAAATATAAAAAAAAAACTAAAAGAAAAAATGTTTTCTTTATGTTTTTGCAGGAGGGTAAACCCCCGCCCACATCGCACTACAGCGAGGAAAACGGTAACTCTTCTGTTCTGCGCTGTACAGCAATCTCAATTCAAAATGTTATAAGTTTCACAACTTTGATCATAAAGTCATGGCGATATGGATTTTCAAGTTTTGAAACTTAGATAAATCGAAGTAGATCCAGATATACACACACACACACACACAAATGTTTTAAGCTCAGTACTCACCTTTAACTGATAATTTTTTCAGGTCTTCTCCCTGTGGGGCTGAACTCGTTTCATTCGCTACGCTCACTCGCTCCATTCCCTGCCCCCATCCCCACCCTCCGCCCATAACATCAACCTTACACCTAGCCTGACCCCATCCATACTTCACTTCCACCTATCCCATAACCCCCCCTAAATATTCCCCTATCATACGATACCTCTTCATTATTGTACTCTACCTCCCCACCCATTTCTAAATAAGCCCATATAATACTCCATCCTCTAAACTAATTCTGTCCTGCTCATATTCTTTATCACACTGCACTAAACCACCATCATGTCCATCACAACTATTACTTTGATCTTGCTTCTCTCACTTACACTCTCTCCTAACAATAATCACAACTTTCCAGACACCCAACATACCTCCTGCACACTCTCTCCTAACAATAATCACAACTTTCCAGACACCCAACATACCTCCTGCACCTACCTGTACAACCAGCACACACAACCCACATTTATCCAGTTACTCAGACATCCACCCTAGCTTATTCACAAGCTAATACCTCTGCACTATGCAAAGTGAAAATTCTACCCCTCCAAAGACACTCCCTTTATCTTACCACCAGCAGCAACTACACCATTTTTAGGAAAAAAAATAAGTATAACCTACACAGTTTGCCAAAGCACTATGTCCCAGTGTGGTGATGTACAACCCAACCCAGGCCCAGCCCCCCTCAGCTCCAGCAAACCTAGCAAATTTCTTATGCTATCAACCATAAATCTCCAAAGCCTTAGAAACAAGATACCTGAACTCCATGCATGGATTTCGAAGTACAACCCAGATATTATAGCAGCTACCAAAACCTGGTTAAAATCATATATAAAAGACACTGAATTTCTCCATCCAAGCTACTCATGCCTCAGAGTCGATCGACTTAACAAGAGAAGAGGAGTAGCAATACTCTTCTCTAGCAATTACACATTAATTCCCTACTCAAAACCAACACCCAACTTCTCCTGAGCCAAAGTACTAATCTCTATATTAAAACTTTACAACCATAAAAACATTTGCATAAATGCTCTTAATATTCCACCAGGAAACTATATACCAATATTAGAAAACATACTTGCCTGGACTTCCCAAAATATAGATAATGAAACCATCATTCTAGGTGATGTAAATATCGAATGGCTAGATACAGGCCACAACAACCCCTCAAAAAAAAAATCTTTACAACTTCTCCCAACTAACTGAAGACATCACCGGACCTCACAAAAATTACAACTGGGGCTCCACAATAGACTGGATATTAGTGTCCCACCCCTTTCAATGTCATCAGTGCAGGCATACTACCCAATACCATTAGTGACCACCACCCAGCATATATCATACGCAAAACTACTCCAACCGCAAGCCAACACCAATACAAATCTACCAGAAATGTTACTAAGTTCCAATCATACATATTTAATGAAACCTTAGCTAAAGTAAAATGGAAACCCCTCAAATCCCTACCACTTAATGAGGCTGTTGAATTCTTTAACTCAACATTTCTAGACATCCTAAATAGGCAAGCACCCACCTGCCAAAAACAAATAAAACATAACCATGCATGCTGGCTCTCAAAATCCACCAAAGAAGTAATGTCCACAAGGGATAAAATCTGGAAATCATAACAGAAAACAAAGACCCTTCAACTCTACTACATTACAAGCAACTCTGTAACCAGGCAAAACGTCTAATAACCACTGATAAAAAAGCCGACTGTCTCCACCTACAAAGCCAACATATATATGATCCCCAAAAATTCTGGTCCTCCATCAGCTAACTATTACACCCAGGCTCTCAAAGCAATCCATCCCTTGACCCACAAAACCCCCCATTGAACTTGCTACCATCTTCAATTCCTACTTCACTGACACCAAAGCTAACCTAACCGCCACCTTTCCTGCAGTTAACAGCACCACCACCAAGATAGTTGATGACCAAATCATCAGAAAACAAGTCTACCCTTAACCCTAACCTAAAATTCTCCCCCATACCCATCAGCACAATAAAAAAAACTTTTACTTAAGTTAAAATCCTGTACTCTGGCACCTGAAAATCTAACCCCACACTTCCTGCAGCTGACAGCAAACTCTATAGCTTATCCCATCAGCATACTCATTAACAGATCAATTAAAGAATCCCTTGTTCCAGACATCTGGAAAAAAGCATTCATTCTCCAATTACACAATGGTAGCACCAACACAGACACCACAAACTTTTGACCCATAGCAATTCTCTCACTCCTCTCTAAAATACTGGAAAAATGCATCCATGCCCAACTCCTCAACCACCTGCATGAAAATCAAATTTTATCACCCACTCAGCATGGTTTCAGACCAGCACAGCACCACTACTGCCCTCTTATCCTTCCTTGATACAGTCAACCGGGCATGGGATTCTGGTAAAATAATTGCTTCACTTTTCCTTGACCTCTCCAAAGCTTTTGATACCATTTCCCACACTATCCTCCTTTCTAAACTATCCACCCTCCACATTTCTCCCCCTGCCCTACAATGGTTCAACAGCTATCTCTCCAATAGGCAGAAATCCACGAAATGGCAACAATCTTACTCTCCCTTCCTAAATACTTCCACAGGGGTGCCCCCAAGGCTCCATACTTGGTCCTTTCTTATTTTGCATCTTTATTAACAACTTTCACACCACTCTCCCACAATGCTCAGTAATTCAGTATGCTGATGACTCTACAATAATATGCACTGCAAATTCCAGCTTTGAACTCCAGCAAATTACCCAGAATGCCCTCACATCTGCTGAATCTTGGATGCTTAATCATCTTGCCCTAAATCAAAAAAAAAAATTAAACTAGTCGTGAGCGGACAGGTGATCCGCTGTGGCGACCCCTAACCAGGAAAAGCCAAAAGAAGAAGAATTTTTACTTCTAGGAAAACCACTCCATTTGATAAAAAAACTCTTCACTATACAAGCCCAAGACAATATCACTATAGACGTTGTCCCACAACTAAATTACTAGGCATTATTATAGATGAAAACCTTAACTCTGACCTACACATAAACAATATAAAAAAAAACACACCAAAAGCTTGGTATGCTCTACAAGTGCCACGACTTTCTTAACCTCTCTACTAGACAAACCCTTGTAACTACCTTTTTATTACCGTCTCACCTTTATGGTGCCCCTCTCCTCACTAATATACAAAATTCTACAAAATCCAAACTGGCTATGTGTTACAGTAGCATAGCAAAATTTGCCACCAAGGCCAAATTCTCATCCCACCACTATAAATCACTGAAACAATTAGGGTGGCTGGAACTCCCCCACCAACTCTCATTCACCCAACTAACTACTGTGCACAAAATAATCTACAGACCCAAAGACTGCCTTGCTCTCTCAACTCTGCTTGCCAAATACCATCCCAGCAGGCATCTAAGATCTGAAAATCATCTACTTCTAAATGTAGATAAGTCCACCTTACCTGCTAGTCAACTCCTCTATTCCTTCACAATCGCAAAACTAAGGAACTCACTTCAACCTTCTATAAGAAACACAGGCAGCACCACCACCTTCTAACAAATACTGAAAAATCATCTCAACTCTTCCTGGCTATGTTCCCGCTCTATAACCTAACCTCTTCACTCTCCTTATATGATTACTAAACTCCTATGTCTTTTGCTACTAGTGACTGATGATACTTTCTCCATA